>NC_044929.1:15439296-15445079 GCF_003576645.1 Ipomoea triloba | reverse complement strand
CCCCGCTTCCAGTTACTCCACCTCTCGAGCACTTGACCTTTGATCACCAAGCCCGCGTCAAGCGTCAGGTTTCTTTCGCTCGGACAGCAGCCAGGTTACTCCGCCTCTCCTCAGGTTTTTCTCCCCGCTTCCAGTTACTCCACCTCTCGAGCACTTGACCTTTGATCACCAAGCCCGCGTCAAGCCTCAGGTTTCTTTCGCTCGGACAGCAGCCAGGATACTCCACCTCCCTTGCTTAATCCAAAGCAAGACGTTGTTGATAGTCACAGTTGAATGTAACAATCTCCAATCTGACCACAAGCTATCGTTGAATCAACTTTGATGTAGAGCAGCTTTGGTCACCTTCTGGATGTATGACAGTTTAGCTTTGTAACTCTCTTCGAACACTAAGATGTGTTCTCTCGCTGTATTGAATATCAGGATGATATTCCAAGTTAAGCACTTTGCACTGGAACGTTTTTATCAGACACCTCTTGTTAACCTCTTGACCTCTTTCACAACCCCCGTTTCTTCTGTGTCTTTACGTCCTTATATATGAGAGTAGAAGAATAGTTCCGTTGGAGGGAAAACTATTCCGTTTGAAATTGGTCTCCCACGCCGAACATGGGTCTTTGCACAATTTCAGCATTTTTCATGGAGTAGTGGTCTTGTAACTTGAGCCTTTTGTTTTGTAGTGAATATTCCATATTCCACTTTCTTGAGTTCATGCTTCACTTGCTTCTTTTGGATAAAGTTACTCTTTTTATGTTCCCATCATTCCTTGTTTGGGGAATCTGACCACTTCAGGATTGGTGCACTTCTTGACCGTTTGTGGTGGAGGTCTGACGTGTCATCCACTTCCGTCCATTTTGAAACCTCCCGCTCAGCACCTCTTCAATATTTTATCTCCATGATATTCTTCTTCTCCAAACTTAGAGTATTTTATCTGCACATGTTGACTAACATTCAGCCTCTTGGAGAAGTGCCGGTTTATCGAGACCATAAAAGATGTCTCGACCACTTGATGTTTCAATCCCATGTATCGAGAGGTCTATCTCTCGAATATTCTTTACGTCTCGAACTCGATAGGTATATCGAGAGGTCCTTACCTCTCGAACTTGGCTTGTGTCTCGAGACTTAGTTGATGTCTCGTAGACCCTTATTCCTCCAGAGTTGTCTCGTGCCTGCTTCTGATCTATCTGTTTGCTTACAACACGAAAACTTCTAAGTTGTTCAAACAAGTTTACCTTAAGCTTAAATATTTCCCGAGTTGAGCTCAAATTACCCGGTTGTATTTTCGCTCTTAGTTTACTTATCGAACTTACATTGTTTTGCCTATGTATCGAGACTTGGGGATTCTTACTTAACAGTTGGTATCATCAAAACCTATTACATGATGTTCCTAACAATTTCCCCCTTTTTGATGATGCCAACACTTATACTTACTTATATGGCTGATTTGAAAAAGAAAAAGCATTGATTTTATTTTCAGCGCATATGGTAAGTTTGACAACTGATCTACTAAAGCAAGAATAACCAAACTCACGCAACACCCCAACAAAAGATATATATATTATCATAACAGGAGTGTTTTACAGGGCTTTAGCAGAAAAGAGAGAAGATAAAGAACAACATCAAATTCGAATGCATGTAGACATCGAGAGCTTACTGCTTATTCGCTTTCCTCTTCTCGTTTATGGCTGCTCGTGTCTTGTGGAGGTCTTCAAAGTTCACCTGCTCTAGATATTCGTTTGATATATCCAGGTGAAGGTAATTGACAAAGGCTTCACCTATGAAGTTGCCTTCAATCACCCCATCTCTCCACCATTCGATGCATTCCGGAAGAGTGAGACCGCTATGAAGAGCTAAGTCAGTTTTGGTAAGAAGACTTACTATGATTCCATGAAGATATTCGTTTGAGTCTTCTTTGGTCCCTGCCTTGTAGCTCTGTAGGAGTAGCTTGTCTCTCTTCTCTTTGGCTGTTTGTTGTTCTTGTTTCTTTCTTCTGATTTCCTTGTCTTCTTCTCTTCTTTCTCCTATTTCCAGTGAACGCTGGATCCTTAACATATCTGCTCTTTCAGCTTCCTCCATTTGTTTTCTTGTTGACTTTGGAACTTTTGGAGGAGGAGGAGGTCCAGCTGGTTCACTTGCCGCCCTCTTCTTGCTGGTTGAAGTCCCTCCCTGAGTCTTCTTTTCCCCCTTGTTGGCATCATACCGGAGGGAAAGTAAGGAGGACAAACCGTCGAAGAGTGCATGGATTTGGGCAGGCATTTGGTGCGACAGGTCAGTGAGTATGGTTTGCATCACATCCTGTCGAAGTTCACTTGAGCGTTGGTGGGCTTGAAGTTCTGCTCGTAACTCGGCGAATTCAGTTCTCATCCTTTCAGTCTCTGCTCGAGCTACCGCAGCCTCATCCGCAGCCCTTTGTGCTGCATTCTCAGCCCACACTGCTTGTTCGAGAAGTTCTTCGTGATTGGCTTGGGAGTCACCGGAGCCAGTCACAGGTATTGCAGCGTTTCGAACAACAGCAAGTACATGCTCAAGTTGAGCCATCCTCTGAGATTGATCAGCCATGAATTGACGCACCTCGCCAATGAAAGCTCGTTCGGCCTGTTGATCAAAGTCAGAAGAAGAAGGAGAAGAAGATTGAGTGGTACCTCTAGTCGGAGGGGACTTGGGTGCTTCCAGATTTCCACCCATGACTTGCATTCGTGATTCCACCTCTCGACTGACTTCCTGAGGTTCAGCAGGGACACTGGGATCAGAGCTCGAAGGTAGCTCCATATCAGGTGCTTCCCGGTTTCCACCTGAGGGATGGATCACTTCTTGCTCTTCACCTCTCGAACCTGGAGCCTCAGCTTCAGCTGCTGGTAAGGTAGGATTGGCCAAGGTGGGAGTCTCTGCATCAGATGCTTCCCGGTTTCCATCTGATTGAGGTTCCCCCTCAACACTACCTCTCGAACCAGTGCTGGGAACGTGATCATCTACTGGAGGAGTTGATTCATCGGCAGGTGCTTCCCGGTTTCCACCTTCTTGAACCTCAACTCTCGAACCAGCAGGGTTCTCCTCATTCTGCTCTTGTTGCTCACTTGTTTGTACTTCAGTATGCTCTGGTGAATCTGGAATATCTATTATCTCAGGAGCAACTGGTGCACTCCACCTTTCCCTATTAACCATATCGATGGGAAAGCCTGGGAGTTGGAGCAACAAAATTTCACCCTCTCGAACTGTCTGAGCTTCATCTGTTGCATTCGAGGGTGTGGACTCAGGTGGTGGCATTAGTAAGACAGAGTTAGGTGCCACCTCATGTGCTTCAGAGGTCTCGGATTCACCTCTCGAAGCTACCTGGTCTTCTAGAGCAGATTCACTCACTTGGGATAAGGGGATTGCTGCAGTTGGAGTAGGAGTGTCAGCATCATCTCGAGCAACCCCAGAGGTCTCTCCTGGACCTCTCGTGTGTTCTACACTTTGTCCCAAGGATATTGCTGTGGCAAGCCTGATATCCTCTCGAAATTGAGCATCTAGTTCAGGATCTTCTTCAGGCTCGGCTTCATCTTCTTGTGCATCAACAGCTATGCCCTTTCCTTTGTCAGATCGACCAAGATTACTCCTGATTACTTGCATCTCATGGGCACGGTTTTGAAGCTCGTCGGCTGGGATTTCAGTGAGATCTAACCAGTTTAGTGCAAATCGTTCCTCAGCCTCCATCTCTGCTGCTCTTGAGATCAATTGATCAAAGGGACCTGTTCTCCAGTTGATCCAGCGAAGTACTCTGGAGAAGTCGTCCAAACTCGATACATTCTCAACACTTTGATTCAATCGAGATGTGATTTCAGCATTCAGCTCATCAGAGTCAGCAGGTAGGATTTCTGTTGCTGATGCACACTCCACAGCTTGTTCAGTTATCTCTCGAACAACCGAGAGATCATGTGTCAACCCATCATTCAGAAAAGCTTGCACTGGGTTCCTGACCACAGTGCCCTGACCATCAGCAGCCACCACACAGTCTAGATCTTCAGCTGCTGGAATATCTACCTCTCGAACCACCTGTCGTGGTTCCTCAACAATACCCTGTACTGGATCACTGATCCCAGTACCTTCAACTTCTCGAGCCTCCTCTTGAGGCAAACCAACAGATTCATCAACATCCTCAGCACCATCAACAGCAAGTATATCAACACTTAAAGTTCCTGACAGGGACTTGGTAGGGGGCACTCTCTCAACCTCAGTGGCCAGTGTAGCCTGAGGTTCCCCCTGGGCTTGTGCCCTGTCCTCAAATGGTACTTGTATAACGGACGGTGTCACCTCTCGAACCTGGGTGACAGCAGCAGTCTTGGTCCTCTTGGCCTTCCTTTTCAATTCAACCCTCTTGACTAGGGTGTCCAAAAGCTCGTCATCAGAGCGCTTCTCCTTAGCTGGGGCTTTCCTTTTGCCCCTTCCCTTAGGCTTTGAGGGTGAAGATGCATCCTTAGCACCTTTTGCCTTAGCTTGAGGTTTCGTTCTACCCATATAGGTATTCCGATGAACCTCTCGCCCTTCCCTCAGTTCGAAGCCCTTCAGTCTCAATAGAAATTGAACAACAAAGCCAAAACCAACCTTTTTGTAGATTGTCAGGTCGGAGTTGGAAACTGAGCTCTGCACTTGGTGTTTGAGGCAGTCGAAGATGATGTGAGCCCAGTCCAACTTGTTGTTGTTCCAGATGGCGTGGAGGATTTTCAGAGTGTCCAGATTGACTTCGTCTGTTCCGGACACCTTGCCGAGGATGAATTTTATGATGAGCTCGGCGGCTAGGGCAAACCTCTCCTTCAAATGAAATCTGCGGAGGGCAGAGGATGCTCTGGGTGGTGCAGTCTCCAATCGGATTTTGTCCCAAAACTCCTGCTTATCCATGTTGTAGTCCGATAGGTGCTTGACTGCCTCCTCCGACGTAGCAAGGTCGAATGCTGCTCGTAAATCACCCACGGAGATTGTTACGTCTATTTCGTTGAAGCGGCTTTCAACCTTGCCCTTCGTGACCTTGGCATGAGCGAACCATTCTGTGTAGTCGAGGTCATGAATGGTTCGGTAGTCATGCGTCATGTATCGCATTAGTCCTGCCTTCTCAAATTTCTTCAGGACTCTCTCCGCCATTGTTGGATTTGGCGAGTGGGTGATGAAGCCATCTTTGTCAAGGATGCTTCCCGCCTTGACTTGTTTAATCTGAGAGCGTATGTGGTCTAGCTCTCTCTGGTATGCACTGGAGGATGAAGATGAAGATGAAGAAGATGATGTTTCAGACGCCATTGAAGAAAGTTTGTGTGTTTTGGAGGGAATGTGTACAGCGTCTAAGGATTTGGGGATTTTGGGTATATGGTTTTGAGTTTGAATCCGGGTAAAGAAGAAGGATTTTGCTTTTATATTAGGCGGATTCGGGTTGGATATATGGGTAGGGTTGAGAGTTTGACCCGTGGAAGGATCCCGGTTGATTTAAAAGATGTAAGAAGTCAAAAATACCCCTGATAACGGTCAGCTTATAAGGTATTTTGGTAAGGGTATTTTGGTAAAGTATACAACGGTTTAAGCTTTGAGATAGTGGAGTATTGATGTTTTAAAATAAGCATGCTCCCACTAACCAAGATAATGCCCTTAAGTGCGAAAAACCGTCAGTAACCGATGACCACGTGGCTAGCATTTATGTCCAAAGATAGCCGTTCCACCTCATATATCCGTTGAGCTTATCAAATTCACCTTTCGAAGGTGAATGATCTTCCTCATGAGTTTAAGGATCTTCCCCCTGAGTGATTGATCCCTAAACCTCCTTATTC
>NC_044929.1:15433971-15437731 GCF_003576645.1 Ipomoea triloba | reverse complement strand
GGCTCCTCAGTTGATACTTCCATTGAAGGTTGAGATATGGGTTGAACATCTATGATCTGGTTTTGATCAACTGAGTCAGGCGCTTTCTTCTTGGTAGACTCTTCATCATCTGATTCTGACTGGAGTTCTGCTACGTCTCGAACTATCGACTGCTTGTCTTCGAGAGGTAAGTTTGATCTCTCGATAGACTCTGGCTGATCTTCCTCAGCAGCTTCCGTTGTCTTTGATGGTTGATCTGTTGATGCCCTTTCATCAAAGGTAACATGTATGGACTCTTCAACCACCAAACTCCGCTTGTTGAAGACTCTGAGTGCTTTGCTTGTCGATGAGTATCCCAGAAATACTCCATCATCTGCCTTTTCTTCAAAAGTTCTTCGTTGAGTCTTCCCATTGTTGTGAATATAGCATTTGCACCCGAATGAGTGGAAGTGGCTTACATTCGGTTTTCTTCCATTCCACAACTCATATGGAGTCTTTCCAACTCCTTTTACTATCAAGGACCGATTTTGGGTGTAGCACGCTGTGTTGATTGCTTCTGCCCAAAATCCTTGTGATATGTTGGCTTGCGAGAGCATGGTCCTTGCGGCTTCTTTGAGAGTTCTGTTCCTTCTTTCAGCAACCCCATTTTGTTGAGGTGTTCGAGCAGCTGATAGTTGATGATGAATTCCGTTCTCGTTGCAGTAGCTCTCGATTACTTGATTAACGAACTCTCCACCTTGATCTGACCGGATCTTTAGTATCGAGACTTCCTTTTCAACTTGAACTTGTTTCAAGAGATTTGGTAGGGCAATTTTTGTCTCGCTTTTCTTGGTTAAGAACACGGTCCAAGTGAATCTTGTGTAGTCATCCACTACCACAAGAGTGTACTTCTTTCCCTTTATGCTGGGTGGATCCACTGGGCCAAATAAGTCCATGTGAAGAAGACTTAATGGTCTAGTGGATGATGTATCGGCTTTGCTCTTGAAAGAGGATTTGATCTGTTTGCAACGTTGACATGCCTCACAGATTTTATCCTTTCGAAACGTCACTTTGGGCAGTCCTTCCACTAAGTTCCTCTTAGTAAGCTTGTTGATAGTCTTGAAGTTCAGATGACTAAGCTTACTATGCCAATCCCAGCATAAGTCTTCCTTGCTCCTTGCTAGCATACATAGGGATGGTTTTGCAGACCTCCAATCCACTATGTACATGTTTCCTTTCCTTGCTGCTTCCAAGACGACTTCGAGAGATTCCTCGTTCATAATCTGACATTTGCTTTTGGTGAAGACAACTTTGTGGCCCTTGTCACAGAACTGGCTTGTACTAAGGAGATTGAACTTGAGCCCCTCAACGTAGGACACTCCTTTAATAACCAGCTCATTCTTTTGGATTTCACCAACAGCTCTTGTGCGCCCCTTCTTCTCGTTGTCGCCAAATGTCACCAAGGGACCTTCGATAGGTTGGATGTTCTCAAGCAGTGTTAGATTTCCAGTCATATGTCTCGAACATCCACTGTCAATGAACCACACGTCCCTGGTGTCCTGCAAGGAAATCAAGCAAGTTTAGGTACCCAAACTTTGGGTCCTGGTGGGTTAGTGAGTTTAGGCATCCATTTATACCTTGTGCCCATTATTCCAGGCCTAGGCGCAATGTAGCCATTGTACGTTTGATAATTATAAGGAATGCTAGCAAAGGTTTTAGGCCTCTTTGGTGCATAAATCAACTTAGGTAGAGACTTTTCGACCGGCTTATGCACCATGCCTTTCATACGCTGTTTGGTCATGTGAAATTGCTGAAAGTGAGGTTTCTTCCAGAACTTATGATTTGATGACCAATTTTCACTAGATGGATAGAGTCTTCCTTTCTCCATCCGTGAGTTCCTAACTATGTGGATCTCAGACCTTCCATATTTGCCTTGAGGTGCATTATATGGAGTGTAGCTCTTTTTGTACTTGGAATGGCCTTGCGAGAGATAGCAAGGTGATCTCTCGATATTGTTTACCCGGCCATTCTTCGTAGCTTTCCTATACTTTCCATTGCTGGTGTATAGGGACGGTTTATGAATGGCTACTCTGGTCTTTTCTGTTGGTCCTTTATGACCTTTATTTGGTTTGGGTTGAGATCCTCCATTTCTTGAAGTTCCCAAACCATTGGTCTGTTTATCTCTCGAGAGATGGTCTTGATGGAACCCTAGACCGGTTCTATCACTTGTAGGTCTGTGATCAACCACCATTTTCTCCATAGCTTTGGAGGAAATAGTGTATGATGCTATGACCTTTCGAAGATTAAGCTCTCTCGTCTCTCGAGCTTTGCACTCTTCAGATAGTAGGATTACTTTGGCTTCTAACTCACTTACTTTGAGAGTCAGCTCCAAATTCTCTTTCGAGACGTTCTTAAGCATATCTCTTTCAGCAGTTAGCTTGCTGTTTTCATCCATCACTCTAGCATGAGTGCTATTGGCGATGTTAAGGTTCCTTCTGAGCGATTCCAACATCTCGAAGGGGTCCTCATCGCTTTTAAATGAAGAACAACGAGAGGTAGAAGTAGAGCAGCGAGATGTAGGAGTAGAGGTTACCTCGTTGTCAATGGCCATTAGGCATTGATTCTCCTCTTCCTCGGTGTATAAGCAGATGAGCCCCCTCTCATCCTCTGAGCTGCTGCTGCTTTCGCTGGAGCTCGACGTCTCGGACTCCTCGATTGTCCTCTCGAATTCTTCAGCAACAAGCGCCTTCCTGCGCTGATACGTCTTTGATGATCCTTTGAAGCCACCTTGTGTTGGCTTCTCCCTGGATTCCTCTATTCTCTTGGAATCCTTGCCTTCTTGGCCCTGATGCTTGCTTACTAGTGGGTAAGGGCATTCGGCCTTGAAATGTCCTGGTCTTCTGCAGTTGTAGCATAGACCCTGATTTTCCTCCTCCGTCCTTCTGGATGGATATCTCTCATTTTTCCTTCTTGAGGAGGAAGGTGAACTTTTGTTGCTCTCCTGGTTCATCTTCATGTATTTCCTGAACTTTCTCACAAAGAGAGCAAACTGTTCGTCAGACATAACATTCATAGGATTAGAGTCTGACCTTGAAGATGTGGATGGTTGCTCAGCAACAAGAGCCACGTTTCGTCGATCCACAATGTCCTCATCTCTTGGGAACATCTCGAACTCGAAGGCTTTGAGATCCCGGAAGAGTTTGTCTGTTGTGGTTTCCTTCAGATCTCGGTGATCTCTCATCGTGATCACCTTTACTTCCCACTCCTTAGTGAGGCCACGTAAGACCTTCAGGTTCAGCTCCTTTTGTGGGATCTCCTTTTCAAGGTCACTGATCTCGGTTGTGAGCTTCATGAACCGAGACTCCATGCTGTCGATGCTCTCTCCTGGCTTCATCTTGAAGTCTTCGAACTTCTTCATGGCCACGGTGAGCTTGTTTTCCTTTTCCTGTTCGTCACCTTCACCAATTAACATCAAAGTATCCCATACCTCTTTTGCCGTTTTGCACTTCCTCACTTTTGGAAAGATGGTTTCGTCTATAGCTCTGAAGAGAATATCCTTGGCAATATTGTCCAGGTTGTTTCTCTTCCTATCATCACTGGTCCATTCTTCCCTAGGTTTTGGGATGTACTTTGGTGTTTCTTGGGTTTGAACTGCAGCAGTATTAACCATTAGGATCTTGACTGGTCCAGAAGTTATAACCTCGGCCATCTCATCATGGAGGGCTGATAAGTACGCAAGCATGCGTGTTTTCCAGTCGTCAAACCTGCTAAGATCAAAGAGAAGATGTCTCGACAACATGCT
>NC_044929.1:15347336-15433052 GCF_003576645.1 Ipomoea triloba | reverse complement strand
CTCCAATCTGACCACAAGCTATCGTTGAATCAACTTTGATGTAGAGCAGCTTTGGTCACCTTCTGGATGTATGACAATTTAGCTTTGTAACTCTCTTCGAACACTAAGATGTGTTCTCTCGCTGTATTGAATATCAGGATGATATTCCAAGTTAAGCACTTTGCACTGGAACGTTTTTATCAGACACCTCTTGTTAACCTCTTGACCTTTTTCACAACCCCTTGTTTTTCACTTCTTTTTTTCTTTGTGTCTTTACGTCCTTATATATGAGAGTAGAGGAATAATTCCGTTGGAGGGAAAATTATTCCGTTTGAAATTTGTCTCCCATGCTGATCATGGGTCTTGCATATTTTCAGCATATTTTCATGGAGTGGTGATCTTGTAACTTGAACCTCTTTGTCTTGTAGTGAATGTTCCATAGTTCACTTTTCTTGAGTCCATGCTCCACTTTCGTCTTTTGGTAAAAGTTACTCTTTTTATATTCCCATTATTCCTTGTTTGTAGGGAATCAGACCACTTCAGCATTGGTGCACCTTTTGACCGTTTGTGGTGGAGGTCTGACGTGTCATCCACTTCCGTCCATTTTGAAACCTCCCGCTCAGCACCTCTTCAATATTTTATCTCCATGATATTCTTCTTCTCCAAACTTAGAGTATTTTGTCTGCACATGTTGACTAACATTCAGTCTCTTGGAGAAGTGCCGGTTTATCGAGACCATAGAAGATGTCTCGACCACTTGATGTTTCAATCCCATGTATCGAGAGGTCTATCTCTCGAATATTCTTTACGTCTCGAACTCGATAGGTATATCGAGAGGTCCTTACCTCTCGAACTTGGCTTGTGTCTCGAGACTTAGTTGATGTCTCGTAGACCCTTATTCCTCCAGAGTTGTCTCGTGCCTGCTTCTGATCTATCTGTTTGCTTACAACACGAAAACTTCTAAGTTGTTCAAACAAGTTTACCTTAAGCTTAAATATTTCCCGAGTTGAGCTCAAATTACCCGGTTGTATTTTCGCTCTTAGTTTACTTATCGAACTTACATTGTTTTGCCTATGTATCGAGACTTGGGGATTCTTACTTAACAGTTGGTATCATCAAAACCTATTACATGATGTTCCTAACATAAGTTTGTTTTCTTCGAGTATTTTGGACAAAGGATTTATAGCCATTCAAAATAACTGCAGAAAATAAAATTAATTATTAGACACGATTCTTTGTTAAACTATTTGATTTTCGATTATATAATCAAATAGTACCTCTCACTAAATTTTTTGAATCCTGCACTTCCCAAGCAAGAAACGGAAATCCCGTTGGAAGATTTCTAGTGGGTAATCGAGGTCTTACAAATTTATCTCATTCCTCACCTTAAGGGGTATCTTGGAATTTGAAAAATTTGTAAGTGGCCAACTCGCCAGTACATCTCATGCATGATTCGATTTTATTAAACTTGGGCTCCATGGCCATTGAACCTCACCTTAAGGGGCACCTTAGCCCAATGGACTCAGTTAAGTCAAACACACCATCCTGGTAACAAGTAGAGTTGAACCTTGACTTTTCTCAGCTTTAGTGGTTTCTTGAAAAGCAAAGTTTCTAAGTGCTACCACATCACATGTTTAAAATAAGAAAAACAACCCATAAGGCAGCCCAAGTGGTAAGAGAGTTACACCTGCAGCTGAGAGGTCGTGGGTTCGAACCTCAAGCCCTAACTTAGGTTGGTTTACCTCCTTGTGGTCCTTTGCCGGCTAGGATCACAAGGCGAGGGCTTTACTCACATAGTGAGGAGTGGGGTTTACCTCGTTAATCCAAAAAAAAAAATATTTTAAAATAAACACGTTTCCCCTATGTTGGCATAGCCGACACCGTGCTAAGAAAAATATTTGATTTCTTACGATGGTGGAGAGCCACGATTAGGTATCTCAACTCTTGAGGCCTAACGTTTACAACTTAGACCCTTATTCCTCCAGAGTTGTCTCGTGCCTGCTTCTGATCTATCTGTTTGCTTACAACACGAAAACTTCTAAGTTGTTCAAACAAGTTTACCTTAAGCTTAAATATTTCCCGAGTTGAGCTCAAATTACCCGGTTGTATTTTCGCTCTTAGTTTACTTATCGAACTTACATTGTTTTGCCTATGTATCGAGACTTGGGGATTCTTACTTAACAGTTGGTATCATCAAAACCTATTACATGATGTTCCTAACACAAATTCCATCCAAATATTGAATCTTTGTTGTACAAATATATCGTGTAGGCTCCATAAGTAGTGACCCTAATATAGCGTTGTATTTATGGAGACGGACAAACTAAATAGACGAAGAGGAACGCTTTGATTGGACGTGTAAAAATACAAAACATATCATTGTTGGCCCGACATTATATTGTCACATGGGAATGACATTCTAGTTACAATGAATGATTACATCTCCCATCGTGAACATATACTTGTATTTGAGGTGCGAATATTCGACCCAAATTGTAATCTAAATCATGATATTGTAGAATTAAACTTTTTGGGTCTTTCTCTTTTATTATTTGTAATAATGCATTTCTAGACCTAGAATTAATCGCTTCGGTGTATGTATCTACAACTGTCTGCTTATATCCCTTAGCAAATCTTCCATCGTTTTGAAAATCACCCTACTCTACGTAATCTCCCTCATTTTCAATGCATGATTTAACATCAAAGGTTGATTTAACATACTGAACATTTAGATGGAATTTGATTGTTCTATTATGGTGTTGTATGCCGAAAAACCTTTGATTGGTGCAACATAATTTCCCAGTGAACTGGAGAAGTATGTGCAAATGTGGTTCCCCGTTATTGTGTAGTTCTCTGCACACTCTCATGTATTTGAGATTTGTACGGTAGCTGAGAATTTTGAGATGATGAAGAACATAATCTTTTGAGAGAGAACATCTTGGGAAAGTGAGGAAATAATTTTTGCTATTTATTCTAAACCTGTTGGGAGCCCTTATGTCAAATGTCACCAATTGAAAACCTCCCTCAAAGTGCCTTACCAATTGGTGAATTGGTGACAATATATAGGCCGAAGGCATCCTATATAATATTACCAAGATGTCCTTCCCGGGTGACAATATAATGTTGGGCCCGCAACGATAATTTTGATATTTTTACACGTCCAATTAAATACGTTCCTCTGCATCTATTTAATGTGTCCATTTCCATAAATACAACGTATATTAGGAGCAACAACTATGGATCTTACACGATATATTTGTAAAATAAAGATTCGATATTCTAGGGGTGATCCTGAAATATTATTGATCCTGAAATATTATTGAGGAATATTTCAAGGAATATAATTTATCTGAATACATCCGATGTTTTTATTCGTTGGTTGAAGAGGTTACAAAAAGAAAGAATTAGATTATTTCACATAATAGAAACGGAGTCGCTCGAGTCTCGCAATGGCCAAGAAGTTCATGGATGCACGAAAGACGTTCGCGACGACACGAAGTTACAACCTAATCCAACAACGTCATCTGAGATTGGTTGAAGATTTTCTATGCAACGCATTCCTAAACCAAGCGATGGGAGGCGACAATGCAACATTAGAGATGGTGGTTGGATTTCACCTTTTCGTTGATCCAAAAAATTTAATTGTATACTTCAATTTTCCTTGAAATTCATATTTATCTTATATAAATTACAAAGTATTTATTTAAGGCTTAAATATATAGTAATGTCAAGTGGGTGGAGTCGTATCGTGCTTGTCAAATTTATATTTTCAAAAAACAAGTCTAGCCTACATGCATTGAGTTATTACCATTTCATTAGGGCCAGTCTTGAGCAAGAGTGGATTGTGCAACTGCCTAGGGCCATGCTTGAGGGGCCATCAATATATATATATATATATATATATATATATATATATATATCTAAAAACAAAATAAGTGTTAATACAGGTTATGTCCTCAGGTTTTTGTCCGTGTTTTTATTGCTAATCTGATAGTACATTGTGTTATCAATATTGTATATAATATTTTTAAGGACAAAAATGCCCTAGAATATTCTGTTACTGTTAAATACCATTTGTAACTACGTTTCCTCTCTCTCATATTCCTTCGTGCATAAGAATCTGAAATGTTTCCTCCTTCATCGAAATCTGAGACGTTTCCTCCTTCATCCCCTAAGAATCTGAGTCTCAATCTACTATCATAATCAACAGGATAAGTTTCTCCTTCACTTCCTTCATTTTCATCCTAATAGTAAGCACAAATTCCGATCAAGGATTTAAGCAATCAAAGGAAAAAACAAGATATTTGAAGCAGCGATTGAGTTGAAGGATTGAAACAATTAGAGGGACTCAATGGGTTTGATCATTGATCGCGGCTCAAAGTTTAGGTGGAGTGATGATTGCATGGTTTCTTCTAATTTTATTCGTCAAAGGTAAATTTATTGATTAAAGCCTAATTTTTAAGTAGATGTTCTGAATCATTGTTATTGGTTGCAAATTAGATGCATTTGTTATAAATATAATACTGGTTATAATTATCGTAATTGTTAGTCGGAGTAGTATGTTTAATAAAATCCAATTATTTGGAGTTCGCGCATACTTGTTCCGCTGTGATAGCTTAGAAAACACATAAAAATTTCAGAATTTTTAAATTTTATAAATGGAAGGAATTACTGGGTGTGTAATTTACCTTTATGCTTTATTTGAAAAATCACAATTGTCCAGCTAATGCTTGCCAGATGAAAGTGCAGACTAAGATGACTGTTACAATTTACTTGTTGTGTTTTGTAATGTTTGCAATTGCAAAGGTGTGGGGAAAAAAAGAATTATGTGTGTGCTTAGTTGCAAAACTGTTACATGGGTGTCTAATTGCATGGTCCTGGGAAAGGATCATAGTTCTCATTATAGACCATGATCATCACAGATTCTGATCGTAACATCTTAATGTCTAAAATTGAGGCCGACACTTGATTATATTCTACCACTGCATGTGTCTTTCTGATGGTGACTGAGAAATATGAGAAATACAATAATCTGTGCATTTTGTTTTGAAGTGCCTAACCAACCATGAAATCCTACCTAATTTTTTTTTTTTTTTATGGTCTGCTGTGCTTTTACATCCATTTTGTAAAGAGTTTCATTCTTTTTTCTGATGTTTTGTTGTTTGGTTGATAGGTACATTTACCTCCCACACTAGCAGGCAATATAAGTCTTCTCCATCTGTAATTGTAATTGGTGGAGGTATCTCAGGCTTAGCGGATGCACGTGTCCTCTAGAATGCATATTTCAAGGTAGATTGAATTCGTTCATCTTATCCTCATTGGCTGGAAACTTACTTTTTTTTTTTTTTTTTTTTACTGTATCAAAGGCTATATGGTTGTGTACTAGGTGATATTGCTGGAATCAAGAGATAGAATTGGTGGACGTATTCAAACTGACTACTCGTTTGGTTGCCCTATTGACATGGGAGCATCGTGGTAAGTGTTTCTATTTCAGAAGTTTTATCTAGAATGCACTTTTCTACATCTTTACATGTAGGTTCAATTAGCTTGGTTATATAACTACTATTTGATTTAGTTAGAAACAATAAATACTGGATATTTTGTGTTTTAGTGTGCTCCTTTTTATTTTATTATATATTTATATTATAGATCACTACCTTAAGAAAGCATATTTCGTTTCAGGCTACATGGTGACAACTCTGTACTGTATGACCATGATCTTGAGAGGTAACTTACGTTTCTCCAGATCATCTATGGTATCAGTGCATTACTTATGCACTTCTGGATCATCTCAGTCAAAGTTTCATTGACACTTAATTATTATTATTATTATTTACTTTTTTGGTAATTCAGTATCAGTTTTCTTACATAAGAAAGTACTCTTTAGTTGCTATACCCATTGGGTGGCTTAAGCCTAACAGATTGATACAATGAGCTTATATTTGGTTTAGGTCCGGAACAGATTTAGAGTGATACTGGGAAACATGATTATGGAATTGAGAATTAATATTGCTTCATCTTTAACTTAGTTTTTACCTGTTGGGTTATTTGCGCCACTATTTTAGTCTGCTACACATATAATCCAATGCCTGATATATATGATTATATTTGCAGTTTTATGCCCTTTGGTATTGATGGCAAGCAAGTTCCTCAACAGTTGTTGAAGTTGGATGGAGATGCATTTAGAAAAATTGTTCCCAAAGAGGTATGCTTTCCTTGAATTGTTATTTCTATTTTATATTTTTATAATCTTCCATGAGCTGTTTTCTTATATTAATTGTGATGATCCGTTTTTGGATCATATAGACTGAGAAAGTGAGGGATGAACATAGCAAGCAATATCAATCGTACTGGACATATATCCAGAACTAAGGCAAGATGGACTTGCCGATGAAGTGATGCAGTGGTACATATGCAGAATGGAAGCATGGTTTGCTGCAGCTGCAAACTCAATATCTCTAAAGACTTGGGATCAGACAAGTTATTGTAAATTGTTTTTTTGTTGTTTATTATATTACAATATGATAATTGTATCCCAAATTGAGGTAGTTCCATAGTCTAAATATTCGCAAGTTATTGTAAATTGTTTTTTTGTTGTTTATTATATTACAATATGATGATTGTATCCCAAATTGAGGTAGTTCCATAGTCTAAATATTTATGATTAGTTGGCAGAAAGGCCAAACTTCTCTCAGCCTCAGACTATTTAAACCTATGGTCCATAGTTGNTTTTTTTTTTTTTTTTTTTTTTTACTGTATCAAAGGCTATATGGTTGTGTACTAGGTGATATTGCTGGAATCAAGAGATAGAATTGGTGGACGTATTCAAACTGACTACTCGTTTGGTTGCCCTATTGACATGGGAGCATCGTGGTAAGTGTTTCTATTTCAGAAGTTTTATCTAGAATGCACTTTTCTACATCTTTACATGTAGGTTCAATTAGCTTGGTTATATAACTACTATTTGATTTAGTTAGAAACAATAAATACTGGATATTTTGTGTTTTAGTGTGCTCCTTTTTATTTTATTATATATTTATATTATAGATCACTACCTTAAGAAAGCATATTTCGTTTCAGGCTACATGGTGACAACTCTGTACTGTATGACCATGATCTTGAGAGGTAACTTACGTTTCTCCAGATCATCTATGGTATCAGTGCATTACTTATGCACTTCTGGATCATCTCAGTCAAAGTTTCATTGACACTTAATTATTATTATTATTATTTACTTTTTTGGTAATTCAGTATCAGTTTTCTTACATAAGAAAGTACTCTTTAGTTGCTATACCCATTGGGTGGCTTAAGCCTAACAGATTGATACAATGAGCTTATATTTGGTTTAGGTCCGGAACAGATTTAGAGTGATACTGGGAAACATGATTATGGAATTGAGAATTAATATTGCTTCATCTTTAACTTAGTTTTTACCTGTTGGGTTATTTGCGCCACTATTTTAGTCTGCTACACATATAATCCAATGCCTGATATATATGATTATATTTGCAGTTTTATGCCCTTTGGTATTGATGGCAAGCAAGTTCCTCAACAGTTGTTGAAGTTGGATGGAGATGCATTTAGAGTTCCTCAACAGTTGTTGAAGTTGGATGGAGATGCATTTAGAAAAATTGTTCCCAAAGAGGTATTGGATGGAGATGCATTTAGAAAAATTGTTCCCAAAGAGGTATGCTTTCCTTGAATTTTTAGAAAAATTGTTCCCAAAGAGGTATGCTTTCCTTGAATTGTTATTTCTATTTTATATTTTTATAATCTTCCATGAGCTGTTTTCTTATATTAATTGTGATGATCCGTTTTTGGATCATATAGACTGAGAAAGTGAGGGATGAACATAGCAAGCAATATCAATCGTACTGGACATATATCCAGAACTAAGGCAAGATGGACTTGCCGATGAAGTGATGCAGTGGTACATATGCAGAATGGAAGCATGGTTTGCTGCAGCTGCAAACTCAATATCTCTAAAGACTTGGGATCAGACAAGTTATTGTAAATTGTTTTTTTGTTGTTTATTATATTACAATATGATAATTGTATCCCAAATTGAGGTAGTTCCATAGTCTAAATATTCGCAAGTTATTGTAAATTGTTTTTTTGTTGTTTATTATATTACAATATGATGATTGTATCCCAAATTGAGGTAGTTCCATAGTCTAAATATTTATGATTAGTTGGCAGAAAGGCCAAACTTCTCTCAGCCTCAGACTATTTAAACCTATGGTCCATAGTTGTTGAGATGTTAGCCTGTTTTGTCAAATAGCCCTGGCTATCATGACCACCTTTTGGTGCAACACTTGAGATAAAGGAGGATGAAATGTTGTTAGGAATCAATTTGGGAACTTGCTTATTTGCTTCTACAGTGCTTTTTTCGTTTTTTTTTTAGTTTTGTTTTGTTTCTTTTCCTTTCTTTTTCCTTTTTTCTTTCTACCATTTTTTTTTACACTTTTTTCCTTTCAGTAAAGTTTATATAACCTTCTCAAGGAAAACACAAATCTAAAAGTGAGTGAATATTAATCTAGATTTCAGAATATTCATAATTTATACATGTATCCTTGTCAAGTACTCCGTATAAAGTATGTCTTCTATTGCTAATGGCTCAATGCTTATGCTAGCTTTTGATTAAGTTCTTTCAAATTCCATGTGCAGAAAAGAGTATGGGATACACAATATATTTTCAATAAATATGATTAGTACTACATGAGTGCTTATATGATAAATGGTACATTATGTGCAGGAGAATGTACTTTCTTGTCGTCATGGACTAATGGTTCAAGGTTATTATCCTGTAATAAAGGCTTGGGCTAAAATTACCCTAATTTATCACGGAGTATTTTAATTCAAAGATCAAGATTTATTTTATTGTTTTTTAGTTCAAATGCGTACATTTTAAATTAGGAGGATATTTTCGTAATTAAAACGCAAAGTGTATCTATGTTTTATTTGGCTTCAGCATGATTTTCTCATTAATTCATTGTCAATTATTTTCATTTCTATAAAAATCACTACGCTAATTACGAATTAAGTATAGAACTAAAAAAAATAATTATCATATGTATCTATGGTAAGGTGAAAAGACAAGAAAGGAATTTTGAAAATGAATTGATATTCTTTCATTAAATATGTTAAGTTAATTTGATGAAATATATTGTGAATTTGTTAGTTTGTTAATCTACCAAAAAAAATATTCATTTCATATACTATAGAAAGAAAGAAAAAAGATGAGTGAAATGTGCACATACCAATTAACACATTCTTAATTTAAATTTTATTAATGGAAGATACATATTAACTAAATAATACATGCATAGTATAGTTGTAATAGAATGTTCAATACATTTACTTAAAATTACAAATGTATATATTTATCATAATGAATTTGCATTTCTTTGTGTAAATTTCAAATACATCAATAAAATAAAATTTACATGAATATTTATGAAACTTCGTCAACTCAAAAAAAAAAAAAAGACTTTACAAATAAATTTTATTTATTTCAAAGTAATTTACTAATCGAGCTTAAACATTGGGCACAAGTTTTCGCGCAAAGCGCGTAAAAAAACTAGTATATATATATATATATATTCTTTTTTTAATAAAATATAAAACAAAAAACTTAGAATAGATAGAAGTATAACCTAAGTGGGACTGCAAGAAGCCGTGAAAATAAACGTAATCAAATAACTTAGAATCACTAATTTCTTAATTACATCTTATTATCTTAACGTCTCTGCCCATTTGTCTTATTCAAGAATATCTTACACAATTTTGATCAATCCTCTATTCATGGTTGAAAAAATCGCTAAGCGCTCGGGGATCGCCTAGCGCCTAGGACGCCTAGGCCGTGATTAATCGGCGCCAGTGTATTTTTTATTTTTTAAAATTTTGTTTAAATATTTTTAATTTTTAAAGACTAATAATTATAAATTATAAATTATGCTTCGGTCCCCACAAATGGTGCCAATTGATAAAGCATATACTGACTATATAACAGGTAAGCTACATATTTGGGTTCAGGTCGGTCCAAGATGGAATACTTGTGTTTAGTGCTAAGCTCTAGTGACGTGACAGTGGGTCAGAGGTTCTCGAGCTCTCTAATAGCTTCTAGAAACAGCCAAAAGTCGTCTTCACTTGCAATTAATGTGATATTTATGCCGAGACTAGGGGGACAAGTTTCGAGCCCTCGGCATGATAAGCACGTGGAATGCATACATGGGTTCCGGTCGAAGCGAGGTCAGGACCGTACACGTGTGGCGAGATCTCTCTTCTTCTTATGGGCGATTTACGTACGAGCAAGGTAATGAGCTCGGTCCGAGCCATGCTAGATCGGGTGATAAGGACTTGCTTAGGGAAAGTCCAGAAGACTGGCCAATGAGGTCGGTCTTCAAGTAGGGTCGGGAAGTACGGTGCTTTAGGTTGGTGTTGGTCGCTCAGGGCTCCAACTGTAATGTGTATTAATCCCCAACCGCTTGTACGGACCCCAAGCCCGAGGGATATTCCCTATCAAGTTCTACTTAAAAAATATTTATCTCGATGTGAAGAAAAAAAAAAGCAAAAAAAAAAAAAAGTAGAGCAGTTAATAGAATCAAAACTAACAGCTCTGATCTACTTTGATCTACAACCAAATGAGTTCAGTAGTACAGTGTGTTAATATGTCTAATAACAATCTAAAAATAGATAAATAATTTTTAGAATTTTTTTAAATTGATACATCTGGTTTGAGACTTATTAATGAATTGATTGATGCACTTAACTCTCTTGATCTTAATATTAATAATGTGAGAGATCAAAGTTATAATAATGGTTCTAATATGAAAGCAAAACAACAAGGGATAAAAAACAATAACTTGAAATATGACCCTTTTTTAATTTCGCCTCTGACCTATAAAATATTTGGACCAGCCCGGTAGGCGGTGGAGGAGGAAGAACATCAGCTGCTGCTCGTTTGTTGTCTTGCTCAACTATCACTACAAACATCAACAAAAAAAAGTAGAATGTAAATAATAGATTATATTAAGAAAAATAATCCAAGAACTTTTGGGTGGTAATAAATGCAACAAATTAAATGACATGATAGCTTAGCAAAGAACTTTAGACCCGGCCAGCCTTGTTTACCTCCCACCTTCCTGCACAAAAAATGCCATGTCTCAACTGCGATTAGGATGTTGTCGGTAATGAAACAGTTGGGAAAGAAAGCACACTGTGACTCAGCTATCAAAAACCAGAGCAGCCCTTTTTAACTGTTTGCGAGCCATTTAGCAATGATCTTGTAGATGGTATATCACAGTGCTATAGGGCGTAGATCACCCACCATTTATGGAACTTGTTTCTTTGTCAATAACACTATGTTTGCCAGCCCCAACCCCAGAGGGAAGCGATACTTGGAAACACAATCATTTACAAAAGCACATACATCATCACCAATTAAGAACCAAAAGTGCTAGAATAATTTAGGATTCATACCATCCGGTCCGGGGCTTTGTCAGGATTTATGGAAAACTTAGAAATAAGCCTGAGTAGCTCTCTATTTTGACCTGTAGTTATTTTGGTGAATGCCAAGTTTGGAAGGGAAGAGTCTGTATTGCAAGAGGACGAAAATATGTCTTTGGTAGTAGTCTAGTATCACCTCGTGCAATTGATATCAAGCTTGTGTCTATAGTCCTCCTTACTCTTTCAGAAATTACTATGATATGTGCCACCCCACCGGGCAATCAATTATGCACAGCACAGAGGTGAATGCGCAAACGAAGAGCCATTTGACCACACACTTGATTGGCATTCCTCTTCTTCCAACCGCACATTTTCCAACTTAAAGTTGCGCTTTCCTTGCCTGTGTCCATTCTCTCCGAGGTCAAGAAATAAAGCAGAATGCTCTGAGCAAACCATACGCTCATTGAGTATGATCCAAACACCATTGTGTATTGGCCACCACCCTATCTAATCGCTCCCAACCCATGACGGCGTACCTACCTCTTCCACCAGACCATGTGAAGGGGTAATATTAAAGCCATCTGGTGGATGTTGTCGGTATCCACGCTTTTCATACTATTTTGCCAGATCGTTAAAATCACCAAGAGATGATGTATAACATTTTGCTTAACGATTGGGGGAGATGCCAAGAATTTACCCCGATTCTATCTTTCTGGAAAGACATAGAAACTCATCATTCGCCATTCCTTGGAGTAGCTTACGAGACTAACTGAGTTCTTAACCTTCTAAAACAACGCGATAGATTCCACCACTGAGTCCTGAACCGTCTATGGACAAGAAAAAGTGAACAAAGAATATATTTGAATCTCAAATGTTGCGCGGGTACAAGATCTCTATCAAGAAATCCTCTGATTCTTCACTTAGTTTAATTGACTTGAAACTTTGGCTGAAAGGCCTCCGGAACGCGGCTTGTTCCTCAATGAAGGGCTTTGTTGCTTGATCTCCGTTGAAGGGTCCGGACTCAAATTGGCTTGATCTTCAATCCACTTGATTCAGCTTTAGCACTTGAATAGTTGATCTTCAATCAACTTTAGTTTGCTTGATCGTCAATCCACTTATCTTGATTTCTTGTATATTTTATCTTCAATCTTCTTTAGCTTGCTTGATTTCTTCAATCCAGAGCTTCTCCAGGTGTCTTCAATTCTTAGGTGTGTTTTTGGAATGAATGAATGACTCTATTTATAGGGGAGAATATGAGAGACTTTCACTGAGCTCCAAACTCTTCAATATTATCCTTATATTATCAATTAATATTTAGGATAATATAAATATTTATCCAGAATGTATCTAGTCACCATTGCATCCAAGTTCATGATCTTATCACATATTCAAATTAAATAATTAATTTAAATACATGAATATTTTCTCACATATTTAAATTAAATAATTAATTTAAATAAATATTTTCTTGTTGGGCCAAACATGGATAAGTCCATCCTTATAACTTGAGTTCACTAGTCACCAATTACATTTAATTTGGGCAATTGGGCTAATTTAATCGGACAATTTAATTCATCCAAATAAATCAATAATTAGTCCAATTACATCAAAATGAAACCCAAAACATATGAATCAGTCCATTTATCGACTTCAAATTTTCTGTGTTGTTGAATCCTAATCAAACTCACGTTATGCTGTTAAGAAATACCTATAAATAAGGCATCCGGCCATCACAATCTCCACCGATGAAACGAACGAGACCCAGAGCAAAGAAGAAATCAAGAAGTGCATCCAAGGTTGACCCAGGTAATCTTAATTAATTGATATTTTCTTCAAACTTTTCTTGCAATTTTATCTCTGCCCTGGACTATTTTCGCGAACGCTTCCCTTCTGCTACTGCTCTGGGTAAACGTTTTTCCTCGCCAAAAATTTGCTTCGCTAGAGAAGCACTTTCCAGTACTGCGATTTGTGGTGTCGCCTGCGATTTCCAGAACTTCTTCTCGGCTTGGGGAGAACACAAGGGCGATATTACCGCGTGGAAACAGGGTCTTGGAGTCTTTTAATTATTTCTGACAAATGCCATGCTTACTTTGTCCTTTGTGATTTCACTTTGCTTTCTCAATATCTTGCCTAAGTGATTTTAATGCTTGATAGACAACACCACACTGCAGCACGTGGCTTTGAAGGAAATTGATTTAAGTTCCTACTCATAGCTCTCTTCTTTCCCTCAACTTTGATTTTGACTTTTCTTTTTCTTATTATTACTTCACTTTAGCGCACAGCACACCTACACATATATAATATGCATACATACACATATAATGCAATATAACATATATACATGCATATTATATATACGCTAATGTATATGCATGACCCATGATCTTCTAATTTTAATTAGTACACACATGCATAATTAGATTAAATATGCATATATGTTTACTTCTGTCACTGTCTTGCTCAATGATGTACGTACATACTATGCCACTATTAGATACGTAGTGAACAAATTTCAGTACCTCTTAATTATTGATAAACTTGCTCTTCTTATACTGCATCACTTTCAAAAACATGGATTTTCAAGATCATACTCATCCCAACGGTCAGAGAAGTCTCATACTAACGAACAATAGGGACGAGCACAAGGTTACATTGTTGACCCGCCTCTAGTACAACAACCCTTGCCAGGATTAGCAGTATCATACCGCGAAAGCAATTGGACGCCCGAATACGACCTTCCTCCATCTCAAGTTTGGACTCTGCAACCTGGTCTACTTCATGAATCCTTCATAGACACGTTCCCCTCACTAGGAAAACGCATGCTTGATGGCGAAGTCTCTTGGGGCAAGCACTTAAATTTTGACGGCGAGTTTTATTTCACCAAAGGATACTGGGAATGAGCTGAGGACATACTCAGCCACTTTAGCAAAGTGCTTAGGAAATGGTCAATTTATGATGCTATGTATGCATCATTATTTACATATGATTGCAACACTAGCATCATCCAGGCCTTTTGCGAAGCATGGTGCCCACTAATGAACACCTTGGTTACATCACAAGGCGAAGCAACTATCTCACTTCGGGACTTGCACGTGCTTGGCGGATTACCCTTACTTGGTGAAGCATACGATGAATGCATTCCCACCGCTCTGGAGCTAAACAGGACTCACATCAGCACTCACTTTTATAAGAGTTGTTCATACTTACTCGCTGTTTTCCACCACTTAAGTAAACAAGAAGCTGACTCCCCTCATGTATGTGCCTCTCAATGGATCGAATTTTTGTGTCGAAAATCGCAGAGATACCAAGCTCCCCCAACTCGTAAAGAAACAAAGGGTAGGAGATCTCGTCCAAAAGCTACGTACAACCCGAGTGGGATCATTGACGCTTTCGAAGGTTGGTTAAGTGTTAGCGATGCGCCCTTTATGACACTCGGCATTCCACGAATCCAAGAGGAATAGATTTACTTGGTAGCATTCATAGCATGCTGGCTCTGTGTGTTCGTGCTCCCAAGTACACCTTCAAATGCCATTTGCCCAGAGACCTTTAGGATGACTTGCATCATGGCTCAAGGACGTCGGGTATGTATTGCAGTTCTTGTCCTTGCAAGCATGTATCATGGCCTAAACCTGATCTCACGAGCCATTTCCCCTGGTTACATTAAATCCACCTTTCCTTATCATTATTTGTACGGGTGGCTATCAACATATTTCAAAACCCACTTCGAGGCTCCCAACCTTATGTCTCCGCGCCCAAAGATGGTTTCTTTTTCGAGAGAGGGTGGTGCAAAGTTTTATAGCAAAACTGACGCTCGTAAAAAGATTTTCAAGGGAGACTCCATCAATTGGCTTTACGCATCTCGTAAGCACGATAGAGACTACATATTTCATGACGACAGCAAAGGGAATGAGGAAGACTTGGAATACTTTTTATGCCTTCGCCCTTGCAGACTCATACTGCGTCAAGGGAAACAATGTGTGGCTGAACCTTACACACCCCACCGATTCAGTAGGCAATTCAGATTTTATCAAGCTCATGCCCCTGGTTGCCTTGCACTAAATAAACATCGCATCTCACTTGATGAGGGATTAAAAGAATGGCGTCAATATTCGCACACGGGATCCCTATCAAAGGTGACATTTCCTACGAACCTAGTAGCACCAAAGAAGCATCATTATAGCAAATACAGGACTTGGCTTCGGCAGGTGAATGCCAGCTTACTTTAAGATCACATTTCAAAACTAATCACTCTTGGAAACCCATCCACATCCAAAAGAGGAGAAGATAAAGAACCTATTGCCCCCAAGAAAGACAAAGAAACCGAACTATCTCATGATCATTCTCATAAAAGAAAATCAGTGACAGAAGATCATTTTGAGAAGAATTCGGACGAGAACACCCCTAGCCACAAAGGTCGGCATTGGACAAGGCCTAAACAAGACTCGTCAGCAAAGGTTATAATCATTCTTCCTTTCACGCAAATCACCCTTCTTACAAACATCTTCTAAATGTTGTTGTTTTTTCCTTTGAATAGGTACGTTGTAATTGAACATCATACAAGCAAAGATGCACAATCTTCAAATCAACCTCCATGCGATGAAGAGAACAATGAGGAATTAAACTCTATCAATCCATC
This sequence comes from Ipomoea triloba, assembly GCF_003576645.1. Taxonomy (NCBI): domain Eukaryota; kingdom Viridiplantae; phylum Streptophyta; class Magnoliopsida; order Solanales; family Convolvulaceae; genus Ipomoea; species Ipomoea triloba. The sequence continues at coordinate 15,416,989 of NC_044929.1, read as the reverse complement.
AAGCCTGATGGATGTAAATTTAGTGGGAGTGAATGTGAAGGTGGTAAAACGAAGAGTCAAGACTCCCCGAGTGTCGTGTCTCTCAAGGATGACGAATGGGAATCGAATTAGTGTGTTGGCATCTAAGAGGTTGAAGAGAAAGAGTTACGGGAATGCGAAGGATTGGATTCATTTGTAAAAAGGGGAAGGTTGATAGTGATTGTGTGAAGTAAAGAAAAGTAAAGTGGAGATTGGGGCTTTAGGCTTTTCCATGTGGTCTATCTTTGGTTGGCTTTGCGAGTGCAAGTCGTGGAATAGACTAGGGAGTTCGTGGCAAATTACCAAGTGGCGTCACACTTTGGACTCCCACATCCTCATTCGGTTGGGGCATTTCATCGAACACTTTGTCTACCACTCCTCTCGGATCTCGTCCTTTCGGACTAAGAGCGGAGATGTGGGTGAGTTAGACTCGTGAGTGGCCGCTATCGCGCACACACTCACTTCCTTTGGGTTTGCTACCTAATGTGGCCACAAAAGGCACAAAGCTTAAAGAACATCATCCACACGAGTTCAACATCCAACAATCAAGCAAATCACAAATCAAAGCAATAATATTAAACATACACATAGATCTACCATGGGGCCACCAATCCCCTATCTAATCTACTCTAGCATACTAAGAAACAAGAACAAGAAAGGAAAATTCAAAGAAACAAGTATTGAATTAGAAATGGAAGAGAATGGTTACCACCCTTAGAAAGGGAATCTTTACAACCTTGATCTTGAAATCCCAATCCTCATTCTTGCCCTTGATCTATTCTAAACTATGAAAGAAAGGAATTTTCCCCCAAGAGGGGAGAAAACCCTCTAGATCTATTCTACCCTATTCTATGAATTTTCTGATCTATTCTCCTCTCCTCTAGGTTTAGGGCAAAAGGGATTTATATAGGTGACAAAAAGGGAACAAATTTCCCAAAATGGCCCTTGGCCCGATCACGCTTGCTTCCACGCGTGGTGGCGGGCGTGGGAGCTTACTGGAATTATTCCACGCCCAGCCACACGCGTGTGAGGCTGCGTGGGATGCTACTGCAATTCGGCTTGTTTGTCTTTTGCTCTATTTTAGCCTCAAATCCCTCTCCAACCTGTGAAATATCTCAAAACTCTTTCTAAAAATGTTGTTAGAAGATTTTAATCGCATTTGAGCTCAAATGCCTGCAATTGTTGTAATCGGATGTCAAAACGATGCGCTTTTAATCTAATAAAGACCCCTTATAAGTTCTATTCTTGGTGCTTATCAAAGTTTCCACACTTAAACCTTGCTTGTCCTCAAGCAAGCATACTTTTCTAAACCCTAATCATGTAAGCACCAAGGATAGTTCTTTCTTTCACGGTTAACCAATCAAGTGATGTGTAGGTGTTCGGAGTTGAGCGGGTGAAATCCCCTACACTATCTACCAAGATTGCTAAACTCGTGCCAACCAAATATAAGAAATATGCTAAGGAAGTTAAGGTCTCGATGGATATTATATAAGAAGTTTTTATTCACACCTTTAAGCATGCAAGTGACAAAAGAGTTTTCACCTTGTATTTTCTAGGGTCCTCCAGCCAATTTGACTAGTGGGACCGATGCTCACCCCTTAGCCAATTTCCAACCTAACGCCAAAGCCTCTTTACATTATATAAGTGAGGGCAGGGACATGGACCGCTCATCGCCATGGCTTGGGCGATCACTCTATTTTCTCGCTTCCTAGGATAACGTCATCAGGCTACCCGACTTCACATGGAGATCCATGCTTTTTCAAAGGTCAGTGCAATGGGTGCCTGAATCCTAGCGAAGTGGCTCACCTCCTCTCTATTTTCTCATCTTTCAAGATCTCTTCGGGGTAACCGACTTCACATGGAGATCCATGCTTTTTCGAAGACAGTGCAATGGTTACCCCTTATCTAGACAAGATGGCTCACCTCGCTTTTATCTCTAGGAATGGCCTTAAGCCTTTATTCACGTTTCACCATATCAACCCCTCATGCCTTTTTCTAGGGATTAGGGATTGTTTTCACTCAAAGCTCACTTAGGCTCTCCTTTTGCCCCATGTCCTGCTAAGATTAATTCAGTTTCCAGGCTTCGCTATTCTTATCTTTCTAAAACTCAAAGGATTCACACTCCCACTTCGAGAGATCCTTGACTGGGGTCCAAACAAAATACAAGGTGAAAGCATGCAAGCACTCATCAAAAATTTCAATTTGGGTCGGAATGTGCAAATTGGTGCAAGGTGAAGCTTCCAAAGCATATTTAAGACATTCAATCCTTGGCATAAGGTTAGGAGCCCTCCTAGATAGTATTAGCAATAACACACCCTCTAGGTTCTTATTCCCTATCACTTAATCAATCAACTGTTTCAAGAAGCATACACCCTTTCCACACTTAAAAATAAACATCGTCCTCGATGTTTCCATAAGGAACGGAGGAAAAGGATATATGTTTAAGGGTTCTACACACGCCCCTTTTCCACACTTAAAAGTGTGAACTGGGCTAAAACAGTTCTAATAAACAGGCTATATCCGACACAACAATTTTATGTAGCTCTTCATTTGCGATTCTAGAAAATAAAGCAAACCAAAATAGGGCATTGAATCAGGATAAAAGAAATACTTACAATTTGTATCCTTATCAAAGTTTTGCAATCTATGTTCGCCCTTCAAAACTCAGTCAGAGTAAAGGTAAGGAAATAAATTAGGAGTTGAAGTTATACCTTTTAAGATTGGTCTTTCATGGTTGTTGGNCAAGAAAGGAAAATTCAAAGAAACAAGTATTGAATTAGAAATGGAAGAGAATGGTTACCACCCTTAGAAAGGGAATCTTTACAACCTTGATCTTGAAATCCCAATCCTCATTCTTGCCCTTGATCTATTCTAAACTATGAAAGAAAGGAATTTTCCCCCAAGAGGGGAGAAAACCCTCTAGATCTATTCTACCCTATTCTATGAATTTTCTGATCTATTCTCCTCTCCTCTAGGTTTAGGGCAAAAGGGATTTATATAGGTGACAAAAAGGGAACAAATTTCCCAAAATGGCCCTTGGCCCGATCACGCTTGCTTCCACGCGTGGTGGCGGGCGTGGGAGCTTACTGGAATTATTCCACGCCCAGCCACACGCGTGTGAGGCTGCGTGGGATGCTACTGCAATTCGGCTTGTTTGTCTTTTGCTCTATTTTAGCCTCAAATCCCTCTCCAACCTGTGAAATATCTCAAAACTCTTTCTAAAAATGTTGTTAGAAGATTTTAATCGCATTTGAGCTCAAATGCCTGCAATTGTTGTAATCGGATGTCAAAACGATGCGCTTTTAATCTAATAAAGACCCCTTATAAGTTCTATTCTTGGTGCTTATCAAAGTTTCCACACTTAAACCTTGCTTGTCCTCAAGCAAGCATACTTTTCTAAACCCTAATCATGTAAGCACCAAGGATAGTTCTTTCTTTCACGGTTAACCAATCAAGTGATGTGTAGGTGTTCGGAGTTGAGCGGGTGAAATCCCCTACACTATCTACCAAGATTGCTAAACTCGTGCCAACCAAATATAAGAAATATGCTAAGGAAGTTAAGGTCTCGATGGATATTATATAAGAAGTTTTTATTCACACCTTTAAGCATGCAAGTGACAAAAGAGTTTTCACCTTGTATTTTCTAGGGTCCTCCAGCCAATTTGACTAGTGGGACCGATGCTCACCCCTTAGCCAATTTCCAACCTAACGCCAAAGCCTCTTTACATTATATAAGTGAGGGCAGGGACATGGACCGCTCATCGCCATGGCTTGGGCGATCACTCTATTTTCTCGCTTCCTAGGATAACGTCATCAGGCTACCCGACTTCACATGGAGATCCATGCTTTTTCAAAGGTCAGTGCAATGGGTGCCTGAATCCTAGCGAAGTGGCTCACCTCCTCTCTATTTTCTCATCTTTCAAGATCTCTTCGGGGTAACCGACTTCACATGGAGATCCATGCTTTTTCGAAGACAGTGCAATGGTTACCCCTTATCTAGACAAGATGGCTCACCTCGCTTTTATCTCTAGGAATGGCCTTAAGCCTTTATTCACGTTTCACCATATCAACCCCTCATGCCTTTTTCTAGGGATTAGGGATTGTTTTCACTCAAAGCTCACTTAGGCTCTCCTTTTGCCCCATGTCCTGCTAAGATTAATTCAGTTTCCAGGCTTCGCTATTCTTATCTTTCTAAAACTCAAAGGATTCACACTCCCACTTCGAGAGATCCTTGACTGGGGTCCAAACAAAATACAAGGTGAAAGCATGCAAGCACTCATCAAAAATTTCAATTTGGGTCGGAATGTGCAAATTGGTGCAAGGTGAAGCTTCCAAAGCATATTTAAGACATTCAATCCTTGGCATAAGGTTAGGAGCCCTCCTAGATAGTATTAGCAATAACACACCCTCTAGGTTCTTATTCCCTATCACTTAATCAATCAACTGTTTCAAGAAGCATACACCCTTTCCACACTTAAAAATAAACATCGTCCTCGATGTTTCCATAAGGAACGGAGGAAAAGGATATATGTTTAAGGGTTCTACACACGCCCCTTTTCCACACTTAAAAGTGTGAACTGGGCTAAAACAGTTCTAATAAACAGGCTATATCCGACACAACAATTTTATGTAGCTCTTCATTTGCGATTCTAGAAAATAAAGCAAACCAAAATAGGGCATTGAATCAGGATAAAAGAAATACTTACAATTTGTATCCTTATCAAAGTTTTGCAATCTATGTTCGCCCTTCAAAACTCAGTCAGAGTAAAGGTAAGGAAATAAATTAGGAGTTGAAGTTATACCTTTTAAGATTGGTCTTTCATGGTTGTTGGTGGAGTGGTCCCTTCTTCTCCTTATTTGTGGGTTGCCTCTCATAAGAGCCACGTTTAACGTCTTTGGCTAGACGAAACGTGCAAGATAAAACATAAACAGAAATATAACTAAAAATATAAACAAAAGTAAAGAGATTGTCCACAATCAATTGTTCAGGATTATCAGATCACAAGTCATCATCATCAAAATTTGTCTTTTCTTTTCTTCAGTTTCTTCCTTCCTTCATGTTCTCTTAATTTCCTTGATCTCTCGAAATCTCGTCCAGCTTCTGCATTTGCTCCAAGTGCAATTGGTATTGGAAATTTTGGAGGGATCTCCAATCAGTTACTGGGGTGAACCAGCTCGGAATGTTGAAGCTAGAGGAGTTGGGGTTTTGCTCTTCAGGTTGTGGTGGAGGTACAGACGGTCCGGGCTCTCTTGGTGGTGGAGAATATATTGAAGAATCCAACGGCGAATACATTTCCGGGAGAGACGGGGAATTGAATGACATCGGAGAAGGTGTGAATCTTGGTGATGTCATGGGCGTGTTAGTATGATCTTCCGCCATCTCCTCATCTACCCTCGTTCGCGCTAGTTGTCTCAAGTGAAGTTTTGCGACATCTTCGGGAGATAAAGGAACTATGTGCGCTCCTGGAAGCCGATGTTCAAACCAATGCATTTTCATTTGATGACCTAAAGAGATGCATAGCCTCGTCACCAAGGAGCCTATAAAGATTGCCCTGGCTGACTCTTGCTGTTGTGCAACAAGCAAGTTCTTACAAATTGAGCTCATATTCACTGAGTTCCCGGTGNGCATGCAAGTGACAAAAGAGTTTTCACCTTGTATTTTCTAGGGTCCTCCAGCCAATTTGACTAGTGGGACCGATGCTCACCCCTTAGCCAATTTCCAACCTAACGCCAAAGCCTCTTTACATTATATAAGTGAGGGCAGGGACATGGACCGCTCATCGCCATGGCTTGGGCGATCACTCTATTTTCTCGCTTCCTAGGATAACGTCATCAGGCTACCCGACTTCACATGGAGATCCATGCTTTTTCAAAGGTCAGTGCAATGGGTGCCTGAATCCTAGCGAAGTGGCTCACCTCCTCTCTATTTTCTCATCTTTCAAGATCTCTTCGGGGTAACCGACTTCACATGGAGATCCATGCTTTTTCGAAGACAGTGCAATGGTTACCCCTTATCTAGACAAGATGGCTCACCTCGCTTTTATCTCTAGGAATGGCCTTAAGCCTTTATTCACGTTTCACCATATCAACCCCTCATGCCTTTTTCTAGGGATTAGGGATTGTTTTCACTCAAAGCTCACTTAGGCTCTCCTTTTGCCCCATGTCCTGCTAAGATTAATTCAGTTTCCAGGCTTCGCTATTCTTATCTTTCTAAAACTCAAAGGATTCACACTCCCACTTCGAGAGATCCTTGACTGGGGTCCAAACAAAATACAAGGTGAAAGCATGCAAGCACTCATCAAAAATTTCAATTTGGGTCGGAATGTGCAAATTGGTGCAAGGTGAAGCTTCCAAAGCATATTTAAGACATTCAATCCTTGGCATAAGGTTAGGAGCCCTCCTAGATAGTATTAGCAATAACACACCCTCTAGGTTCTTATTCCCTATCACTTAATCAATCAACTGTTTCAAGAAGCATACACCCTTTCCACACTTAAAAATAAACATCGTCCTCGATGTTTCCATAAGGAACGGAGGAAAAGGATATATGTTTAAGGGTTCTACACACGCCCCTTTTCCACACTTAAAAGTGTGAACTGGGCTAAAACAGTTCTAATAAACAGGCTATATCCGACACAACAATTTTATGTAGCTCTTCATTTGCGATTCTAGAAAATAAAGCAAACCAAAATAGGGCATTGAATCAGGATAAAAGAAATACTTACAATTTGTATCCTTATCAAAGTTTTGCAATCTATGTTCGCCCTTCAAAACTCAGTCAGAGTAAAGGTAAGGAAATAAATTAGGAGTTGAAGTTATACCTTTTAAGATTGGTCTTTCATGGTTGTTGGTGGAGTGGTCCCTTCTTCTCCTTATTTGTGGGTTGCCTCTCATAAGAGCCACGTTTAACGTCTTTGGCTAGACGAAACGTGCAAGATAAAACATAAACAGAAATATAACTAAAAATATAAACAAAAGTAAAGAGATTGTCCACAATCAATTGTTCAGGATTATCAGATCACAAGTCATCATCATCAAAATTTGTCTTTTCTTTTCTTCAGTTTCTTCCTTCCTTCATGTTCTCTTAATTTCCTTGATCTCTCGAAATCTCGTCCAGCTTCTGCATTTGCTCCAAGTGCAATTGGTATTGGAAATTTTGGAGGGATCTCCAATCAGTTACTGGGGTGAACCAGCTCGGAATGTTGAAGCTAGAGGAGTTGGGGTTTTGCTCTTCAGGTTGTGGTGGAGGTACAGACGGTCCGGGCTCTCTTGGTGGTGGAGAATATATTGAAGAATCCAACGGCGAATACATTTCCGGGAGAGACGGGGAATTGAATGACATCGGAGAAGGTGTGAATCTTGGTGATGTCATGGGCGTGTTAGTATGATCTTCCGCCATCTCCTCATCTACCCTCGTTCGCGCTAGTTGTCTCAAGTGAAGTTTTGCGACATCTTCGGGAGATAAAGGAACTATGTGCGCTCCTGGAAGCCGATGTTCAAACCAATGCATTTTCATTTGATGACCTAAAGAGATGCATAGCCTCGTCACCAAGGAGCCTATAAAGATTGCCCTGGCTGACTCTTGCTGTTGTGCAACAAGCAAGTTCTTACAAATTGAGCTCATATTCACTGAGTTCCCGGTGTCCATACTCCATAGCATGAACAGCTCCGCCTTTGAGACTCGGTCATATGTCTCAGGCCTTCCTTCCCATGAATGAGCAATCACTTTCCATNATGTCTCAGGCCTTCCTTCCCATGAATGAGCAATCACTTTCCATAAAACCTTTAAATCCTCTCTTACAATCTGAGAGACTCTTACCCTTGACCCTTCCCATTCGACTCCTTGTCTTGCGATTATCGACCACTATTTTCTCGGAATGTCCCTGTCTCCAAAGTCATGCCTTAATCTCCGGTACCAGTTCTTCGACTGGTCTTCCTCATTGTAGAATCCTAGGAGAACACCCAAACGGTTGGCCGATATGTTATAGTCCTGGTTGAAGAGTCTAAACTTAATGGTAAGGCTGTAGAGATCTCCAGCCACTCTGTCAACCTTCAAGCTCGCAATAAACTCATGTACTAGAGGGATAAAAGTATCCTGTCTCCAGCTTAACAAATTGTCCCAATATGGCTCTGCAATCAACCTCTCCAGTCCATATTTACACTCGTAATCCTCCAATACTCTCAAGTCTACATATCTCCATTGCACGATAGGGAAATTTAACAACTGCCTGTACCGCCCTAGCATGGTTGCTGTCATCAGTAAAATTTGAGTTCCGGTGGATACTTCTATATAGCGAGTCTTAGCGTCCCTCGCACTGTTTTCTTCTGCCGGGGCTTTCCCTCTTTGGAGCCTTTGAGCAATCTGTTGTGCAAGGTCATGTGGCGAAGACATCTTTCCTATAACATGGGCAATCAAAGCAACACAAGGAAAAACATTTGCCAATTTAAATATTGATTAGGAACAATATTGCACATATTTAAAGAAAAGATTACAAGAGACTGTGATGTGCAAAGCTTACCTTGGTTTCCCTTCCTTCCTTTGTTAGTGATGATGTTTGTCAATTGATTGCGGGCAACTTATAACTTTCATGTGTATAATCTGTACTTGTTAGCTCAACCAATGTTATAGAAACATTATTGAAATAAAACTAAGAAAAACATACTACAGAAAACTTTAAGAAAAAGTAAGATAACATTGGGACTGCCTCCCAAGTGCGCCATGGTTTTACGTCTCCTGGCCAGACGTAATGTGGCCTATCCTTCAAGGCACACAGATTTTGGGACCCGACCAAGCGTCCCGTGAACCTTAGCTTCAAGGAATGTCCCAAGATGGGCAACATCCTTGAATTCCCACAAAGATAAAGGAATAACAACATGCATGATTGGAAAAATTTTAGCATTAAACACCCTCCTTAACTCTTCTAGGATGGTGTCTACTCCCTTTTCTTTTTCCTCTCTTCTCCCCCTAAAGATTTTCTCATTTCTTTCAAACCATATCTCCTCACACCCTTCCTCAATTTCGAGTGTGGTCAACTCTCTCCACTCATCTTTTTCCATAAGATTGATCATGAAAGACCTATTATTTCCTACCCTTTCTTCCTCACACTCCTTTTCTTCATCACTCCACTCTATTTGATTAGAGAAATCACTCACACTCTCACATGAATAGAATGAAGCATCATCCTCTTCACTCACCATCTCATTTTCACCCAAAGCAAAGGATTCATCTTCCGAGAAATTAAAGCAATCATAATCATTAGTAAACAATATAGAATCCTTACAAGCATTACTCAATACATTAAAATTTTCCATGGAATCATCCTCCCGAAATTTAAAGCAGTCATAATCACATATGATGGAAGTATTAAGGCGAAGGGAGTCATCCACAAGGGTGTTTTCAAAAAGAGCACAAGGATTTTCAAAAATATTAGCGCAAAGAAGATTAGGAATTTTACCATATTTTGGCTCTTCATCTTCCCACACTACTTCGATGTTCTCATCCTCACTCTCCATCTCTACCTCGTTTTGATTTTCCAATTCGAAAATTGAAACTTCTTCAAGCACCGGGGCGTAACAACCATCTATTCCTTTAAAACTCTCATCTTCACTAGCATTTTGCGCGTTTTCGACCTCTTGTATAATCCTTAGATGGGCTTCCAAAGTGGGGATGTTATCTATGACGGTGGATTTAGCTCGGGATTCATTCATTTTCATGAGCTCTTCCATCATGGACATCATCTTCGTTTCAACTTCTTCTAGTGGAAGTCCTTCTTTCCGGAGGGTAGCGAGATAGTCCTTTAGTTCGCTCTTGATTTCGGCTTTTAGTTTGGTCGTATCCTCCTTGGCCATCCTAGTGAATACTTCAATTTTTGCTTTTAGAATTTCAATTTCATCGGTGGCCGGTGGGATATAATCACAAGGATCTATATAGGTATTATATGGGTAAGAGGGCGATGTCTCAAAGGAATAGTTAGTATTGTTTTCTTTGTGGTTTGGTGATGGAGGTGGATAGTAAGCGTTTAGTTGGGAATTGGGAAATGAGTTTGACTCGGGAGTATAGCTTGGATCAAGTTGTTGCATCATTTGCGCAAGCTTACTCTCTATGTTTTGAGATATATCTTTAGAGCTTAATGAGTCAATTTCTTGTGAATTTGATGATTGTGAAGGGTAAGTTTCTTGGAATTGTGAAGGTGGTGTTTCATAAGGTCGTAGGTGATGATTTGGTGTATGGATTGGATAGTGATATGGAGGTGGTAAATGATATGTTGGTGGAATTGGGTAATGGTATGGATGTGGGTAGTGGTATGTTGGTGGAAGGTAAGTATAAGTGGAATGGGGGTAATAGTGATATGGTTGGGGTTGAGGATTTGCATAGGATTGTCCTCCATGGTGTGGGTAACCATGGGGATTCATTTTAGCACTTATTGGCAAGCTTCAAGTGGTTTGATTAAAGAGAAATTCCTACACAATAGCTTAGCCAACAACAAATAATTTTGCAACTAAAAGTAGTTGCAAGTGAGCACAAGATATTCAAGATAATATAAGCTCACTCCTTCAAGCAAATATCAAAAATAAGAAAACAAAACAAACAAAAGAAAGCAATTCAAGAACTCTTAAAATTCTACTTCTAAGATGTTAACACTATTCGAAACCGTTTGCCATCCCCGGCAACGGCGCCATTTTGATGGATGTAAATTTAGTGGGAGTGAATGTGAAGGTGGTAAAACGAAGAGTCAAGACTCCCTAAGTGTCGTGTCTCTTAAGGATGACGAATGGGAATCGAATTAGTGTGTTGGCATCTAAGAGGTTGAAGAGAAAGAGTTACGGGAATGCGAATGATTGGATTCATTTGTAAAAAGGGGAAGGTTGATAGTGATTGTGTGAAGTAAAGAAAAGTAAAGTGGAGATTGGGGCTTTAGGCTTTTCCATGTGGTCTATCTTTGGTTGGCTTTGCGAGTGCAAGTCGTGGAATAGACTAGGGAGTTCGTGGCAAATTACCAAGTGGCGTCACACTTTGGACTCCCACATCCTCATTCGGTTGGGGCATTTCATCGAACACTTTGTCTACCACTCCTCTCGGATCTCGTCCTTTCGGACTAAGAGCGGAGATGTGGGTGAGTTAGACTCATGAGTGGCCGCTATCGCGCACACACTCACTTCCTTTGGGTTTGCTACCTAATGTGGCCACAAAAGGCACAAAGCTTGAAGAACATCATCCACACGAGTTCAACATCCAACAATCAAGCAAATCACAAATCAAAGCAATAATATTAAACATACACATAGATCTACCATGGGGCCACCAATCCCCTATCTAATCTACTCTAGCATACTAAGAAACAAGAACAAGAAAGGAAAATTCAAAGAAACAAGTATTGAATTAGAAATGGAAGAGAATGGTTACCACCCTTAGAAAGGGAATCTTTACAACCTTGATCTTGAAATCTCAATCCTCATTCTTGCCCTTGATCTATTCTAAACTATGAAAGAAAGGAATTTTCCCCCAAGAGGGGAGAAAACCCTCTAGATCTATTATACCCTATTCTATGAATTTTCTGATCTATTCTCCTCTCTTCTAGGTTTAGGGCAAAAGGGATTTATATAGGTGACAAAAAGGGAACAAATTTCCCAAAATGGCCCTTGGCCCGACCACGCTTGCTTCCACGCGTGGTGGTGGACGTGGGAGCTTACTGGAATTATTCCACGCCCAGCTACACGCGTGTGAGGCTGCGTGGGACGCTACTGCAATTCGGCTTGTTTGTCTTTTGCTCTATTTTAGCCTCAAATCCCTCTCCAACCTGTGAAACATCTCAAAACTCTTTCTAGAAATGTTGTTAGAAGATTTTAATCGCATTTGAGCTAAAATGCATGCAATTGTTGTAATCGGATGTTAAAACGATGCGCTTTTAATCTAATAAAGACCCCTTATAAGTGCTATTCTTGGTGCTTATCACTTGCAATGCTTTCCAGACTTCTCCTCTTCTTTTCCATGCCCGTATTGCTTGTCTTGAATTATAATAAAATCACCATCTTTGAAACGAATTGGAGTTTTCTTTTGTTATGACTGAACTTAGACAATAAAATTTCTAAGCTGCCTACGTACTCCCACGAAGGAGATCAAGTCAAAGGTAGTTCAAATAATTTTTGAATAGTTAATGATGTACACAGTTTAAAATCTTGAAGGCCAGGAGCTTATCGTGCGCAGTTTAGACTCATGCGGGTCAGGAGTGTCTATGACTTGGGCCCACCCATAGACAAGTGAGATGTCTAGCAGTTTAACCACGTGCAACATTTTTGGTGAATTTCTTCTCATTCATCAAAGTATCATGGCCATGTGATCACCCTCCAACTCTTGGGCACCTCCACATCTTGACTATTTTGATATGTTGCATAACTCGATTTCATACTTTCTTCATTTTCTTCTTGCACAGAAGTGTGCACAATAATCTTCGGCCGAGCCTTTAAAACTTCGCCACACAGAACATTGACATCGGCTTCTCGTCTCATACAAGAAGGGACTTGGTATGCTTCGGCATGCTTCTTAATGATAGGGACAAGTCCAAGTCTCTCATGAACAGGCTTCTTCTTGACTTCCTTAAGACTTGCCCCCAACCTATTAAAGACTGATTGTCGTGACTTCACCTTACCAATCCTATCAAAAACAGATTGCTTCTTATCTTGACTTTGCTCCTCAATAGTGATGCAGTTACTTGTAGCTCGATTTATGAATATCTTCACGGGTTTTTGTAGAACATACCCCAACCCCTTACGTGTATGAACTTTCTGCTGTTTAGAAATTCCTTTGCCACCAGCTTCCGGGATAAGCCTTCCTAACCTTTGTGGCTCCTTAGGATCGTAACTAGACTTGGCTAGGAGTTTATAAGCATTTGGATCAAAGCCTTCAGTGCGTTGTGTGGGTAGTACTTCATTTGTCTTATTGCTGCTTCTATCTTCAAGCAACTCTTCTGCGTGAGCTTTAAGCGTGTCAATCCTTGTAAGAGGAAAGACAAGTTCCTTGCTTGGTTGATGACGCTCAGCCACTCGTTTTCCCTTCTATTTTGGGTCAAGCGACGCATTGACTTCACTTTCGTCAATATCTTTTACGACAACTTACTTCTTCATATAGAACTTTGCATCAGCAAAGTAAGACTCAGCTTCAGTGAATGGACTCTCATCACCAACCACCTTCTCCACTACTCCATTTTTCTCATACATCAAACAATGATGCCATGAAGATGGAATAACCCCATTCTCGTCTATCCATGGTCGTCCTAGCAACAGGGTATAAGATGGTCTTGCATCTATAACGTGACATAGTGTGCTTGAACTTAGCTTTCCAACCGTCAAATCAACTCTAATAACACCCAATGCTCTTTGCCCCTCTTGATTAAATCCTTGAATCATCAGGCGACTTTGGGCAAGATAATCTACAGAGAACCCAAGATCTCTCAAAGCTCGAATGGACAAGATGTTGACGGCCGACCCTTGATCAATTAGAATCCTTTTAAGTTTCTTCTCACATGCATAGCCCTCAACAAATAATGGGCGATTATGAGGTATACCACCAAGTAACAAGTCTTCATCGCTGAATGTAATTTCAGCAGAATAAGAAGTAGCCTTATACATTTGAACTTCCTCCCCTTCATCTTCTACGTGGGATGAGCATTCTCCTACTTCAACTGGCGCATCATTGGTGTTCAAACATGAACTAGATATGCTTAGTTTTTCCAAATCAAACCCCTTCAGCATGTATTGAGCCAATGTCATAGGGGTTCGCGGCTTGTTAGCATCCTTCTTTATCTTTAGCTTGTAGATAGGGCCTTTTGATGAACCCTTCTCAATCCATTTCTTTGTTACTTGCCTTGGCAATCTCACAGGGTTGACCACCATCTTATGCTTCTTATGGGTAATAGTTATCCAATCACCCCTCGAGGTATCATCAACTTGTTGTAACTTTGCTTGAGCAACATGCTTAACGATGAACGGTAGTGAACGCTTTTGTTCTCCTCCTCTCCTTCTTCTAGAATCTTCTTCGAGATGTGGAGCAAACCTTCCAAGTGATATCGTAATTTGATTTGTACTTGCAGTAGCATCAACAAGTTCTGTCTTTCCATTTCGAGCTAACGCCATGACTCTATCCTTTAAAACAAATCACTTTTCAATAGGATGACTAATGAGGCGGTGATACTTGCAATAATTAGGGTCTTCAACTCTAGAAGCTTCCTCGGTGTGCTTCATTTCTGGTAGCTCAATCAGCTTTAACTTAAGCAGTTCGTCAAACATAGGGGAGACATCGGACTCTAGGAATGGGTATTATTTCTCTTGTCTCTCTTCTATAGTCATCATCCTATTTCCATTTGGTGGACCATAAAATGGTCTTGGCTTGAGAGGTCCAGTTGCTTAGTAAAAACTTTGATAGCTTCAGCCTTTGCATTCATTGCTTCTCATTTCTCTTGCTTTGGAAAGGGTTTGCCCCCTTTCTTACAATCTTGCTTTCCATTATCCTTCGAAGAGCCTGGTATATATGTTGAGCGCAGTTAACCCACCTCCGGCCGCGATATTCAGTTCCATGTCATGTGCTCGACTAGATAGTTCCATGAATGTTTTAGGCTTAATCCCTTGTAAGATGTAAGAGAGCTCAAAGCGCATTCCCTGAATACACATGTCAATAGCAGCACGTTGTGATATCCTTTCTTGACAATTTAAGTATAAGCTTTTCCACCTTTCGATGTAGTCAACGGAAGGCTCGCCTTTCCACTAGTGGTAGTGGTGAGTTCCACGAAGCTGACAATTCTCGTTGTGCTATAGAAACGTTCCAGAAATTCACGCTCCATGGCATGCCAACTGTCAATGCATCCTGGCTCAAGGTCAGTATATCAGTCTAAAGATGTTCCCTTCAACGAGCGAACAAATTGCTTAACTAGGTAATCATCATACGTCCCAGCCTCGTTGCAAGTTTCCACGAAATGAGCAATGTGTTGCCTAGGATTTCCCTTCCCATCAAAATGTTGAAATTTAGGCGGCTGATACCCAAGCGGCATCCTTAGCTCCTCGATCCTTTGAGTGTATGGCTTGGCGTATGTATAAGAACGTTGTCCCACCTTAAGCTCTTGGCATATGTATAAAAACGTTGTCCCACCTTAAGTTTTCCTTTGATGTCACCCATGATGTAGGCATTCAGTTGCTCAATGGGTATCATGCCCTCAGAGATTGGAATGCTCGTTTCAGCAAGTGGGTGAGACACAGTTTTTTCTATCCCTGCAGCGTGCTTTATCAACTTCATCTTCTTGAGTTTGGGGTTGTTTCCCGTAAGCTCGACTTGTTTCACCATTTCTCCCGCTTTCAACCTTCTCGCTGAGATCATTAAGCTTCCTTTCTTGACTATGAAGAAGCACACTCATTCCCTCGAGAGTTTTGGTGATGTTTGCCAGTTGCTCCTCCACCGAAGCTGCGTTCGTTGTCATAGCAAGCATGACCGTGTAGACGTGAGTCCATTCCGATGATGGTTTCCACATAGGCAATGGCTGAGATATAAAAGATGAGCTTTCACTGCTAGTAGTTCCTTTTGAAGGAATAGGGGAAGGACTTTCCTTCGAGTAGCTTCATTTGAGAGAGTAGGACTTTCGCTTCCAGTAGCTTTCGTTGAGGGAGTAGGACTCTTACCACCAACAGTCTCTGTTGTTGAGGATGAACCCCTATCCTATGTAGCTTTCTTTGAGCCTCCAAGCCTTCGGACGATATTGCGGGTAATGCTTTGGGTCTCTTCCAACTCCACCCCTAGGTCCCTCGCTCAACTCCGAGTCAGTGCACCTTGCACCTCGCGCCTGTCGGAGCCGGCCACTGAAGATGCCTTAGAGCCGGTAGCTTGAGCGTAAGTCTTTTTGGAGAAGGGATTTCTTGATCCAAATATGGATCCTTGTGAAGAGATGAGAGGTAGAGATGTCCCACTGGGCGTGCCAAAATCTGTGAACAAGAAAAAGTAAACAAAGAATATATTTGAATTTCAAATGTTGCGCGGGTACAAGATCTCTATCAAGAAAATCCTCTGATTCTTCACTTAGTTTACTTGACTTGAAACTTTGGTTGAAGCCCGGAACGCAGCTTGTTCCTCAATGAAAGGCTTTGTTGCTTGATCTTCGTTGAAGGGCCTCCGGACTCAAATTGGCTTGATCTTCAGTCCACTTGATTTAACTTTAGCACTTGAATAGTTGATCTTCAATCAACTTTAGCTTGCTTGATCGTCAATCTACTTAGCTTGATTTCTTGGATATTTGATCTTCAATCTTCTTTAATTAGCTTACTTGATTTCTTCAATCTAGAGTTTCTCCAAGTGTCTTCAAATCTTTAAGTGTGTTTTTCATAATGAATGAATGACTCTATTTATAGGGGAGAACATGAGAGACTTTCACTGAGCTCCAAACTCTTCAATATTATCCTTATGTTATCCATTAATATTTAGGATAATATAAATATTTATCCAGAATGTATCTAGTCACCATTGCATCTAAGTTCATGATCTTATCACATATTCAAATTAAATAATTAATTTAAATACATGAATATTTTCTCACATATTTAAATTAAATAAATAATTTAAATAAATATTTTCTTGTTGGGCCAAACATGGATAAGTCCATCCTTATAACTTGAGTTCACTAGTCATTAATTACATTTAATTTGGGCAATTGGACTAATTTAATCGGACAATTTAATTCATCCAAATAAATCAATAAGTAGCCCAATTACATCAAAATGAAGTCCAAAACATATGAATCAGTCCATTTATCGACTTCAAATTTTCCGTGTCTACCCCGTCTACGTAAAATACCGTCTACGTAAAATAGACCTTCAAAATCCAACTTGATTTTTAGTCGTTCTGCATGCATTCTGCAAACTTTAGTCTCCATTAAAAATATGAACAGGGGTTGTTTCTTGGACGTAATGTCCAGAAAGCTCATGGATGAGGGTGAGCCTGCACCGTAGGACTCGGTAGAGACAAGGGAACATAGGTGGTATTGGGCAATCTAGGAAGCGAGTCCAAACCTGCCAGGCCATTTGATCGTGGCGTAGTCTTCTCTTGAGATCAGACACCATTAAGCCGTACGTACGTTTTCATCACGGTCCATGTGTATCTGGAGATTTGGAGGAGCTAGCTTAATTGCATTTGGGGAGGATTTAGACTAAAAGATTACTAGGTATGCTTGCTTGACTCATCATCATTAACCAGTCCACAGGTGTCAGTGGGGCTCTCATCCCAACTGTTATGTGTGTCAAATTAAATTCACGAGCTTTCCACCAAAATTTCTCCGAGCAGAACGTGAAGATCGAGCCTTTCATATTTGAAGAAAATCTAGGCCCCAGCGCTCCCCTTCTTATTCACCTTCATCTTGCTTCTCAAAGGCTAGGGCCATTAACATCAATACTTACCCTAATACGCAGATAGATAGCTTTTCCGGCCAGTAGCTAGCCTCCAAAGTTGTTTGGATGAAGACGGCCAATGAGTTCCCAATCTGTCATAAAGTCGTATGTGGATTATTTGTATCCAAAAATTGCAGTGATCGATCGAGCTTCACCTTCGTTGCATTGGTTGGTCACCAACAACGTAACAAGCTAAGCCTTTTCAAAACGAGCTGAGCGTCGAATTCTCAAACGGTCTCATGAAAAAATTAAAAGATATAGCGATTATTTGCAATTTCTTTGACTCACACACCCGCCATATTAAGGCTAAGACTTTGGAGCATCACTATAGTTCTTGAGAGGCCATCCTTGTCGAGATCCACCTTGGCACAGCGTTCATCGTGATATTGACAGAGCCTGCGCCTGCTTCTCCATGCAGTCGCTATGGCTACAAGAAACAAAACGCAAGAAAGGAACGTGTTAGGAATATAGCGGAATAATGCGGAAGCGAACAATCGAAAATTGAGAATTATAGAAGTTAAATAATATAAACAGAAAAAATATGAAATGACAAATAAGGAAATTACTAAATTGGGAAAAATATAAAATATATATTAAACTCTCAAATGAGAATTATATCAATAATATATATATATATATATATATATATATATATATATATATATATATATGTTCACGTGAGGAACAAAGAAAAGGAAATTAAATGAATCAATTCAATTGAAAATGTGATGCATTGAATTACAAAGTAACTACACTATTTATATAGTAAAGAAAAGAGAGATTTGCCGCAATGAGTGAAGCAGCTCAACACTCGGTGATCGTGCAAGAAGATCTACTTTGCTGCATGCGATGTGGAGGCGACGTGGAGCGTAGATTGTGAAAGACTCATTCGAAAAGTTAAATTTGAGCCACAATAATTATTATTCTAACAGAACGGAGACGAGACGTACGACGAAAAGGAAAAGACATTACCCGCATATGACAATATCACAAGACTTTCAGAGAGAAAGAGAATACCACTTGTGTATCCCATCAATTTAATTCTCTAGTTTTGCTTCTTTTTTTTTTTTTTTTTGGAAACAATTCTCTAGTTTTGCTAATCGAGTGACATTCTGAGCACCCCAAATATTGCTGAAAATAGTCCCCAGTGACATTAGCAATCTCTGTTTTGAATAAATTTCCTATTTATTTCCACTTTATAATATTGTTGCAAATGTATTTATGAAAAAATATTTTAATCTAGAAAGTATTATATTTTTGCAAAAAAAAAAAAAGGGACTTAATCAATGGTATAATTTCTTTTGCATGAGATGTCACATTGTACTTATAAATTGCCGATGTATAGATGTAATACACCAATGCATCAAATATTTTTCCTTTATAAATACATACATATGCCAAAGTCCTTGTGGTCAAGCGGCATAGCTGTGCTTCGGTAAGTTGAGAAAGTATGTATAAATAGATACTACATTGTAATAGAGTCAATAGTATTAACAAAATACATACATATATTTTTTGAAAACGTACGTATAGAAAGTCAACATATAATACATATTAGATGGAAAGCGAATCATAAAAAATATGAGAAAATTAATACACATCCTAAATATCTTGAAAATTACAATATTTAGAAAAGTAAAAATCTCAATAAAAATCATACATACAATTAAATTATTTATTTAGATAACTTATTTGACCTCACGTTAAATAGTTTCAATAGATAATTTCTAATTGAAAGATGTTTATATGGTGTAAAAAATTCTATTAACGCTATAAATTCATTATTATATATACGTACAACTCATAATAAACAAACTACAAGTACTAGCTTTACGATAATAAGTTGCACATTCGACAAATTACAAGTACTATTATTTAGGTATATTTCAAGGAATATAATTTATTCGAATGCATCTAATGTTTTTATTCGTTGGTCGAAGACGGAGTCGTTTGAGTTGAGTCTCGCAATGACCAAGGAATTCATGGATGCCCGCAAGACGTTCGTGACAACACGAAGTTACAACCTAATCCCACAATGTCATATGACTTATCTTCATAGGCCCGTTAATGTTATAAGACAATCTATATTATTTTGTTGGCAAAATGGTCAAATATGCCCATGTACTACCACTGATTGTTCATTCAGCATCATTAATTAAAATATGGTCCATTTAGGTTATTATACTTCTAATTATTTTTCATCTAGCATTTTTAGCCTATTTCTAACAAATAACCCATCTAATTTGATGACATGGAAAAATAAAATAATAAAAAATGATGATATGTTATTTATATGGATGTTTTGGATGATTTCTATTCTATTTCATTAATGAAGAAAATGATTTCTTGCAATGAAATAGGGTAGAAATCAAAATTGTTATATAAAGTTTTAACTACAGTGTATTATACTACTGTGTATGTATAGCGGGGTATTCACTGTCGTTCGACAATGAGATTTCATGGAAATCTATCTATGAAAATTAAATTATTTTCATAATAACTTAATATTGTATCAGGTAAATTTTATTTTATTTAAAAAATAAATTAATCTTTTGGATTTTTGGATAATTGAATAACATAAGATATTGTATTTTTTTAATGATTTATTGCAATGAAATAGGACAAAAAATCAAAGTTTCTATATAATGTTTCAACTACATTGTACTGCATATGTATAGCGGAGTATTCGATGTCGTTCGGCAATGAGATTCCATGAAAATCGATATATGAAAATTAAATTTTATTTAAAAATAAATAAAATTTACCAATACAATATCTTAAGATATTATAAAAATAATTTAATTTTCATATATCAATTTTCATGAAATTTCATTGTCGAACGACACTGAATACATCACTATACATACACAGTAGTGCAGTACACTGTAATTATTACTTTATATAGCAATTTTGGTTTCTACCCTATATCATTTCAAGAAATCACTGTCTTCATTAATGAAATAGGGTAAAAATCATCCAAAACATCCATATAAATAACATGTCATCATTTTTTAATATTTTATTTTTCCATGTCATCAAATTAGATGGTTACTGGTTAGAAATAGACTAAAAATGTTAGATGAAAAATAATCAAGAGTATAATAGCCTAGATGGATCATATTTTAGTTTACGGTGCTGGATGAACAATCAGTGGTAGTATATGGCCTATTTGACCCATTTACCTATTCTGTTCTACTCATGATAGTTTGATTAAATCTTATGAAATAATGCATATTGTTCCTAGTACACCTATGTGGAACCATCACACTAATAAGAATGTACAAAACATCTATTGATTTTATTTTTTTTTGTTGCGAATCACTCACTTGATTCAAACATCGCAACAATAGACATTGTGTATTAACATCTCTATGAAGTTCTCAAAAAAAAAAAAAACATCTCTATGAATGATTATGCACCATAAATGTAACTGTTACTGAACTTTTCCAAAGGGAAGATCTTGTGATGTCATGCCACAACGTACATGAGTCTAGCAAGACATTTTTATGATATGAATAAGTTTTGTAAATTTATAATTAAGACTTATTATCGTGAAGCTAGTAATTATTGTTTGTCTAATAATGTAAACAATTTGTGTACGATAAAATTGCAACTGATATAATTTATATAAAATTTTTAGGCAATTTTTAAAAAGTATATATATTGTTAGAATTACACTCACGTGTAACTATTAAAATCAAATAATCAATTAAAATATTAGTTGGTTTCAAAAATAAATCAATTAAAATGAAACGATGACCTGGAAAAAAAAAAAAGACAAAGATATAGTCTGAAAACGATAGTTGAGACATGGATGTGGGTCCCGTTATACCATTTCATTAACATGCTTAAAGCTCCATGTGATCGAGTGGCCCACAATCCATCAACTCCCCCGAAAAGTAAAACCAAACGGATATTTCGACTTCTCTTACGTTATTTATAGAGTTAATCCCACCCCATCACTATTGTATTTGGTGATATTTTCAAATTTGATTTTAAATTATCATTTCCGTCATTTAACATTCTAGACTAGTATTTTTTTGGATACTTTTAATCATTCTCATGACTTTTACTATTTTAATAAGGGTAATTTTATTTCTTTCATATTTTTCTTTTGTTATTTTTTCAATTTCAACCCGTTTAAATGTTTAATTGGTTTAGGACTTTAGGTAACCTCTGATTTTTAGTAACCATATTTTTCAACTAATTTTTAGTAAAGTCCTAAACCAATTGAAACTGAAAAAAAAAATAACAAAAGAAAAATATGAAGAGATAAAAATGTTCTTACTAAAAATAGGAAAGTCATGATAAAGAATAAAAGTGTCTAAAATTAATAGTCTGGAATGTTAAATGACAAAAATGATAGTCTGAAACTAAATTTAGAATTGCAACCAAAGACAAAAGAACTATGATGGAATTAACTCTTATTTTTATTTTAACACTACTAAACTTCCTAGTTCCTAGACTTCCTACCTTTGTGCTAAATTAAGATTTAAATTTTTTATAAAAAAATAACTATACAAAAATAATTAAATCAAGGAGTTATGATGTGACAATTTTGTGCTAAATTAAGATTTGAAATAAAAACAATAACACATAAAATAATCACACTAGAGAATTATGATGCGACAACTTGTGATAAATAAAAATTAAAAAAAATAACCACAAAAATAAAGGGGGGTTAAACTTGTGTGATTCATTTCCCTTTTTATTTTACTCCTATATTACAATTAACAAATAACAAATAACAAAAAAAAAAAAAGAAAAAAAAAAGAGTAAAAGTGGTTCTTGAAAAAAAAATATGTTTAGATGTTAGTTAAAATTTACTGATACTAAGCTTGGTAAAAATTATATATTTTTCGTTCAAACTAAAAACATATAAGAACATTTTTGAAGGAATGCTTCACACCCTTGCAAAAATCACACAGATTGTCACTTCCCAATTTAGTTATTTTTGTGAGATTAGTTTTTATTCTTTTTAATCTCGACTTGTGGCAAAAATGAATGAGTTTTGTAGGGAGGGGAAATATTCATATCGGCAAATTATTGTTTGTATATTTAATGTACATTATACAAAATAATGTGATTTCAGTACTCAAATATTTTACTTTCCTTGAATAGAGTGTACATTTTTAATATACTAAAAATGCATTATTTGTGTACTGAATATATATTATTTGATAAGATGATCCACATAGCTCTATGTACCATAGTACACATCATCCACAATAATGATTGTATTTTTTAATTCCAGGCTTAAAAACTCACTCAATTTTTTTTTAATCATGTTAATGAACATATTTTTCTAAATTAAAACCAAAGAAAAACTTTAAAAAAAAAAAACAGAGAATTAAAAAAATAAATAATAAAAAGTTGTAATTAAGAAAGAGAGATCTCAGAATGAGTTAATTTCCATCTCTCTCAAATGTATAACAAAATTTTGAAAGCTAACAAAATTTTCTGAATGCTGCAGCAAACAACTATTCTAACTTCAGAAATATAAAGAGGAGAGAGAGAGACCCTACTTTCATATTCTAGTCATATTAAATCTCAAGTCATTTGTCCTATACATATGCATTATGTATTGCTGTAGTTTATGGCGTCCCTATTTGATGAAACAAAGGATCCTGAAGGGATCTTTCCTTACAGATTTCTTCTGATACTTTGGGCTCACTATTCAAACTTTCTGCATAAACAACCATGAATTTTCAAGCATCAGAAAGAACCCCAACCAACTACTATGAAGCTTTTGGCAAATGTGAAAAAAACAAAGGAATCAAAATAAGATAAAATCGCATGGTTGATTGATAAGCGTTAGGTAGACAAATCTTACCAAAATTTTGTCCTCCCAATAACCATGGTCAACTATTTTGCCTATACTTTCTATGACTTGCTTCTTGGTCAGATGTTAACCTTGCGAAGAAAATCAAAAGCTTTAGATCATAGGGCTCCCTAGAATCAAGACCAGATGGGCTTAAACATGCCGAGAGCTTTCGTATATCCATATGATGCTGTTGTTGCTTCCTATATTTTCAATTGACAACACAACATCAATCATAGAGGAATGGATCAGGCATTGCATATACAATTAGAGATGTCAGTATTCAACAAGTACCTATTCTTCTCTAAGATTTTCCCCTTCTCCTTGTAGGGTTTAACAAGCACACGACAATCACACACAAAATGAGGATTTCCTTTTACCAAGATGAGGCCTTGTAAACTAACAATCATTACAGCTTACATACATTGTAGACTACAGATTGAAAGGCAACAAGTCAAATTTGTAAAGTTACTAGTTGCAGTGAAAGGAATGATTGGCAATAATTAATATATAACCCAAGATTTTAGAGGCATTATGCGGATCAAAGCTCTGAATCCTGGAAAGAACTTTGTTTGTTGCTTCCATGGTATCCATGGCGGAATGAGTGAAGAGTTATCACAAGGAGGGAATTGGAAACGAAGAAACACAGTGAGAGAAGAGAGTAGAACAAGTAAAGACTGAAGAGGAGAGGGCAGAGAGTTTAAAAAGAAGAGGAATTCCTTCTTATTTTTAATTTTTAATAGAGTAAATTCCTTTTTTGGTCTAGACTTATTATGCATTGGACACATTTAGTGCAGTTTTATTAATTTGGCCACATTGTATCCCAGATTTTGTTAAAGTTGGACAATGTCACTCTAAGGTTACAATTGACATTTAGTAGCCGTGAAGTTGAGGGGCATTTCCGTCCTTTCAAGTCCAGGTCTTAATCACCCTTATATTTTTAATTTTTTAAGTTTACCAGCTATATTCTTCACCATTTGTAGAGTGAAATCCATTTACAAACCCAAAGAGCCAGAACCTGAACCTCAGCTCGACGAAGAAGAAGAAGACGAGTCTGACGGTTCGAAATTCTCGACCTCGACGACGGAGAACGCCCTCCTGGAAGCCGATCTAGTTCTGATCGAGCTCTCTCTATCTCCCAACGACCCTTTCGGAGAATAAAATGCGTCATCTTCTTCGTCCGCTTCGGAACCAAGCTCCGATTCCCGTAATTGCGCTCAAAGCTCTCCCGGTGAAGCGGAGCTCGGAGACTCCATTTTTAGCGACGTGCCCGTGCTCGTGGAGATACTGCTACGAGGGTTTTGGGGATTGTGCGATTCGATTCCTCCATGTGAATTGACCATAGTGCCCAAGTACAGTAACTCGAAGCTAGATCGAGACTCCCCCATTATTGCAGTAACTTAATCAGGTACTGTAATTAGATCTATGGGTTTTCGAGTCACTGGATAGGGGGTTTCGAAAATGGAGATGAAGAGCGACGGTTTTGTGATGGCGAATCAGATAGATTTGAAGAGCTTGGATGAGCAGCTGGAAAGGCATCTCAATCGAGCTTGGACTATGGAGATTGGAGAAGAACAAGAAAAGAACAAGAAGAAGTTGACCCAGGACTGTTTACTATATCTGTATTCCTTTCTCTATTTTTCGGTAAATATATTTCCACTTTATTTACTATACTAAAATAAATTTATTCTTTATTTTTATTTTTTTAAATTTTCCCTCGTATTAATATTATCCTGATCTTTTGTTAAAGGGATAAAATTATTGACTGATTGTATAAATTATGGCCCCGTTTTATTTACAGTCTTCTTTAATGCTCTATGCCTACGGTAGAAAACTGAAAAATTTATTGGGTTTTTTTAATTATATATATATAATTTTGGAAAAGGTAAATAATTAACTTTGATTTTTGAAGGACTGTTTCCTTATGCAATATATCCGTGAATAGCGGCATATGGGTTGAACTTTGCAATTTGCAGATGGGTGCATTAACTTAGTATGAATTTTCATGGTTCTGCAAATGGTGAAAAACATCTCTGGTTAACTTAAGTTCATCCAACGATTCTAAGTTGGTCTTTGACTGAGGAGACCAAGGAACAAGTGTGTTGATTAAGACCTGGACTTGAAAGGACGGAAATGCCCCTCAACTTCACGGCTACTAAACGGCAATTATAACCTTGGACTAACATTGTCCAACTTTAACAAAGTCTGGGATACAATGTGGCCAAATTAATAAAACTGGACTAAATATGTCCAATGCATAATAAGTCTAGGACCAAAAAATGAATTTACTCTTTTTAATATTAATAGCTTGGATGAGTGGTGAAAGAGACGTGAGAGCCGGGTTGTGGACCCAAGAGTCAAAATGTAACTGTTGGAACACTTCAAATCAAAGGTAAAAAGACTCTCTCTCTCTCCCATTCACAAATCACAAATCACACTATGGTAATTGGTAGGGGATTTTTTTTTCTTATGTATACCATCAATTAATATTACATATATTATTACTATTATTTTAAAATATATTATATTTAAAAAAAAGTGACAAACACATGTAACATACAGCAACTAACAAGCACATATAACGTACATGTTTTTCACTTTCTATGAGCCAGTAGACCCGCGTAACATACGCCGCCTACAAGGTTCATAGATGTAGCACACTCATAGTATTTTTATTCTTTTCCTAAGTATCCATGCATTTGTAGAAAAATGGTGACTTGTCAAACGTAACTGATTTGGCAAGGGATTTGTGGATGCCCTTTAGTCTTAACGCTCTTTTTAAAATCAAATCATACAAAATGCAATTAAGTAAAAATAGTTGGTAATCATCTATGTACGAATAACATGGACTTTCTATAATTTACATATGTCCTATAACATGTTTCTTCCACGCGTCCATATTTGTATTCTATCTTTAATGAAAAATTATGGTTGTCACAAAGGTGTATCTTTGAAGAAGAGAATACTAGACCAAAAAATGTAATTGAGTCCAAATAGTAGATAATCGTCTAATTACAAGTAACGACTTCCACATAACCTTCTATTATTTACATAGGGTCTTCATGTGATCATAGTTGTATGATATATTATACAGTTGTAGTTGACTTCATTGAACAAATATGATTGTCACAAAGGTGTGTTTCTCAATAAAAAAAGTAAAGTGGCAGATAGCTGTCCACCATGCATTTTTATGCAAACGTGTCTACCTCTTCCACATGACCTTATACTCCGTATTATTTACATAGATCTTTCATGTGACCATAGTTGTATTCCATCTTGGACAGTCATTGTTGACTTCTTTAATTTAATGAATTTAATTTAGTGAACAGTTATTATTGTCACAAGGATGCGTCTCCCAAGTAAAAAAAAGATAGCGATGAACAAAAATTTAACTGAATCCAAATAGTAAGCAAGTAATCTTCTAATTACTCTTAACATGACTTCCATATGACTTTCTATCTTTTATGTGTAATTTTCATGTGACCATAAATGTATTCAATCTTGCACAATTGTGGTTGACTTCAATGGAAAACTCTAATTGTCATAATGGTGTGTTTCTTAAATTAAAGTACCAATAGTCAATCAAAGACTTTGTGATCTAGTGGCACTCGGTGTCTTGGTTAACACTTCCACATAGATGAGGGGGTGGGTTCGAGTCTCAGTGGAGGTAATTGTTGACTCTTCTTTACTACAAAGTAGTACTAAAAAAAAAGGTAAAAATATATACTCAATAAATTAAAATGTCAAATGAGAGTCATGTTCTAAGGGTTTTTTTTTTTTGTAACTTTATTAAGTGTTCGACTAACTTAAAATGTTTATTTGATAATTTTTTTCCCTAAATATTTAGATGTATTGTTAAAAAAAAAAAAGATATTTGAAGAGTGTTAAGTCTTAAAATAAAATAAAAAAATAACGAGATATTTGATTATAATCTGAAATATCGGTCACTTTTAATCTAATTGCATGAATTTGACATATCTAGGGAGTCTGTTGCATTTTTAAAAAGTTGTATGACTCAATTGTATTTTTGGTTCATTGACTAAGTTGGCTATTATTTTTAAATAATAAAAAGGACTAAGGGAGTATTTGGTTCAAGTTATACAACATAACCAAAGGTATGCAAGCTTTGTAATATCACATTCTCATGTTTTGGTTCATGTTATCTTACTTTCTCAATGGAATACAATATTCTCCAATGATTTCAACATACCCTCCATATTGAATTTTGAAAAGAATGTAATTTCCTCACAACTCAAGTTTTCTAAGATTCTCACGCATATTTATTTATTTTTTCTCTTTTAATTCTAATTATTATGAAATATATAGTTTATGTAACTTATTATATGTATCATATTTAATTATTCTTTTGTAATATATTTTATTTTATTTCTTATTACGGCATGCTAGCTTATAAAATAATTTTGTTTATCAAGTTCAAACTCTTAGTTAATTATTTTTTTTTGTGAGAAAATTGCGAGTTTGGTCCCTGAGTAATACCCAAGTTCCGACTTAATTCCTGAGTTATGACCGTATTCATTTTTAGTCTCTCAGTTATGAGCGAAGTGGCGCTCTTGGTCCCCGGCCATTAAAACTGACGGTACAATTAAAAAAAATATTTAAAATTTGAGGGATAAAGTAGGAAATTCACATTTTATTATCTTTGTGATATCAAAACCACTTTCACAACATTAATTTTCACTTCTTAGCCTCTTATTTCAAGATTCTTCAATTCTAAAAGAATTTCAATAATTTTAGTATGACTTGTTAGGAACCTAGCTCTCGTATAACAAACTTAAGACTTAGCACAAATAAAGAAACACTTGATTATTGTTTTCAGACATGTGAAACACACTTACGGTAAATATGTTACCAGATAATATTGAGATTGAATAATAATAGTTGAATATAATGAGTAATCAGTACAGTAGACAAATGAGTAACAATGCCACAATGTAGATCTGTGTACTTAGTGAGAGTGAGTGATTTGAGTACAATATATAGTAGTGTTGCGTGTGATAAACAAAGTCCCCCTCCTCTACCACAAGTCTGCTACTTATACTAGCTCTTCCTCTAGTGAGTGTAACGGAATGCCAGTAATGGTGAGCTGCATTGAGTGCTGGTAATGGTGAGCATTCATTGAGTGCTGGGTCGTGATAATGGAGAGCCGTTGGAGTAATTATCATCCCATCAATGTGTCGTCTTTGTGTAACAGGTGATCGTTTGTTGCCTTCGGGTCAGTACTGATGATTCGTGTCGGGTACTGATGCCCAATTATCCTGATACCAGTCCCCCCACTCCCTAGCTAACGAGAGTGGTTGAGGTGGTTTTGGGAGTAATGACTTCTGTAAAATTGTGTTTTTTTTTTCGAACGGTAAGATAATTGTGGCCAAGGTGCGGGACCTTGGCCATAGTGGCTGAGGCACGGGGCCTCGGTCATGGCCGAGGTGACGACCTAGACCAAAGTTTGGCCGTGGCATGGCCTCTTCATATTTATTATTATTATTATTATTATTTCATTTTTTTGGCATTTTGCGTGCGAGCTCACTTCGACCAGCCGTAGGCTCGGTCAAAGGTCAGCTCTCCCGTCAGGTAGCTAGCGAGATCGGATCTCGTGCCGGCCCTAAGAGAATAGAGTGTGGTATTTTCGTAGCAAAGCCTTAAGCTTTACCTAGAAAAGACCTTCCCGTTAGGTAGCTAGCGAGATCGGATCTCATGCCGGCCCTAAGGGAATAGAGTGTGGTATTTTCGTAGTAATGCCCTAAGCTTTACCTAGAAAACATCCTCCCGTCAGATAGCTAGCGAGATCGAATCTCGTGTTGACCCTAAGGGAATAAAGTTTTATTTTATTTTAATTTCACGGAATTTGAGAGGTGACGCCACTCGAGGAGGTGACGCTGCTTGAGGAGGTGACGCCACTTGAGGATGTAACGCTACTTGAGGAGGTGACGCCACTTGAGGAAGTGACACTGCTTGAGGAGGTCACGCCACTTGAGGAGGTAACGCTACTTGAGGAGGCGACGCTATTGAGTATGCGACGCCACTTGATGAGCAGGACATCACTGGATAAAGAAGAGGCAAACGCCACTGATGAGGAGGGGGACGCCCTGCCCTGGAAGGCATCGGGGTAGCCTTCTTTTGTAATATGTAGAGCTTTGCCTGTGATTTGGCCTCAACTCTCAATTAAAGAACCAATGACAGTAAATACGTTATCGGATAATATTGAGATTGAATAATAATAGTTGAATACAATGAGTAATCAGTACAGTAGACAAATGAGTAACAATGCCACAATGTAGATCTGTGTACTTAGTGAGAGTGATTGATTTGAGTACAATATAGTAGTGTTGCGTGTAATAAACAAAGTCCCCCTCCTCTACCACAAGTTTGCTACTTATACTAGCTCTTCCTCTAGTGAGTGTAACGGAATGCTAGTAATGGTGAGCTGCATTGAGTGCTGGTAATGGTGAGCATTCATTGAGTGCTGGGCCGTGATAATGGAGAGTCGTTGGAGTAATTATCATCCCATCAATGTGTCATCTTTGTGTAACGGGTGACCGTTTGTTTCCTTCTGGTCAGTGCTGATGATTCGGGTCGGGTACTGATGCCCAATTATCCTAACACCAGTCCCCCCACTCCCTATCAAACGAGAGTGGTTGAGGTAGTTTTGGGAGTAATGACATGTGTAAAATTGTGATTTTTTTCGAACGGTAAGATAATTGTGGCCGAAGTGCGGGACCTCAGTTACAGTGGCTGAGGCACGGGGCCTCGGTCATGGCCGAGGTGACGAACTCAGCAAAAATTGGCCGAGGTGACAACCTCGACCAAAATTGGCCGAGGTGACGACCTCGGGCAAAGCGGCCGAGGCACGAGGCCTCGGTCAAAATTGGTCGAGGTGACGACCTCGGCCAAATTTTGGCCGACACATGGCCTCGGCATATTTATTATTATTATTTATTATTTTTATTTTTTGACATTTTGCGTGCGAGCTTACTTTGACCAGCCATAGGCTCGATCAAAGGTCAGCTCTCCCGTCAGGTAGCTAGCGAGATCGGATCTCGTGCCGACCCTAAGGGACTAGAGTGTGGTGTTTTTGAAATCAAGTCTCTGGCTTAACCCATAAAAACACTCTCCCGTCAGGTAGCTAGCGACATTGGATCTCGTGCCGACCCTAAGAGAATAGAGTGTGGTGTTTTCGTAGCAAAGCCTTAAGCTTTATCTAGAAAACACCCTCCCATCAGGTAGCTAGCAAGATCAAATCTCGTGCCGGCCCTAAGGGAATAGAGTGTCGTGTTTTCGTAGCAAAGCGTTAAGCTTTACCTAGAAAACACCCTCCTGTCAGGTAGCTAGCGAGATCGAATCTCGTGCTGGCCTTAAGGGAATAAAGTTTTATTTTATTTTAATTTCACGGAATTTGAGAGGTGACGCCACTTGAGGAGGTGACGCTACTTGAGGAGGTGACGCCACTTGAGGAGGTGACGCCACTTGAGGAGGTGATGCTACTTGAGGAGGTGACGCCACTTGAGGAGGCGACGCCATTGAGGATGCGACGCCATTGGTGATGCGACACCACTTGATGAGCAGGGCGTCACTGAATAAAGAAGAGGCAAACGCCGCTGATGAGGAGGTGATGCTACTTGAGGAGGCAACGCCACTTGAGGAGGCGACGCCATTGAGGATGCGATTCCACTTGATGAGCAGGACGTCACTGGATAAAGAAGAGGCAAACGCTGTTGATGAGGAGGCGGACGCCCTGCCCTGGAAGGCTCCAAGCAGCCTTTTTTTTTTTGTAATATGTAGAGCTTTGCCTGAGATTTGGCCTCAGCTCTCAATGAAAAAGCCAATGACGGTAAATATGTTACCGGATAATATTGAGATTGAATAATAATAGTTGAATACAATGAGTAATCAGTACAGTAGACAAATGAGTAACAATGCACAATGTAGATCTGTGTACTTAGTGAGAGAGTGATTTGAGTACAGTATAGTAGTGTTCCGTGTGATAAACAAAGTCCACCTCCTCTACCACAAGTCTGTTATTTATACTAGCTCTTCCTCTAGTGAGTGTAACGGAATACCAGTAATGGTGAGCTGCATTGAGTGCTAGTAATGGTGAGCTGCATTGAGTGCTGGTAATGGTGAGCAATCATTGAGTGCTGGGTCGATTCTATCTTAGTCTTAAATGCATAATGTTGTAAACTCCTCTCCAATTCTCCATTTCTCTATTCGTCATATTTTACTTTACCTACTTTCATGCTCTCAACTTTTACTCTACATTCTTACGCACCTAGATGTTCTTTTCAATGCATTACTCGTGATTGCACACACTTTAATCTTTCCTAGTTGTCATCCTTGCGAGATCGACACTTTTGGGATTCTATCCTCGTTTACATTCATTCATTACAATTCCATTACCATCTATCACCACTATGCAAAATGCATCTTTCAATAACACCATTCGAAAGAATTGTTCGAGACATTTTATGAACAAACAGTTCAAAACCTTAAAATGCTAGTAACTTTATGTAAAATGTTACCAAGGCAAAAGGAGTCTTAGGTACACATTCCAAGATAACTTTTCCTTAAAAGCCTAGACAAAAGGTGCAGAGCAAAAAGTAAATTGTGGCAGGTAAATACATGTCAACTGCTGGAAAATCTTACACAAAATGTAACCTTTTGGATTAACCATTGGTCAATACCCAAGGGTTAAAGAACATTTGAAATTCATCTCACTCTAACGGATTTATTTCAAACCACACTATAAATCAAGACTGAGGAAGGTGTTGGTCTTTCAAGTGAAAATTTACAAGTATTCAAAGCATTCAAGCGCTAAAATCAAGTGACTAGTGAGAGAGAAACAAAGCTTCGAAGCTACATCTAGTTGAAACTTTGCGCAATGAACAGTGAAGATTCAAGACACATTTCAAATGCCAAGTTTACGTGTTAGAGGATCAACAACCTTGTGTTGATAAATCTTGTATCTCTACTCGGTAGAAAATAGAAGCAGAAAGAGGCGGATTAACAAGTGGTGACTTGTGAAAAACCTAGACATTCAATGCCGGTTTGGTGTAGGCTTGAGGAGTCTTCTTGTACTAAGGAGTTTAGTGCAATCCTCCAAGGAGCTGGTTGATAGCCAAACCACTATAAAAATCTCTCTCTCTCTCTCTCTCTCTCCCTCCCTCCCTCCCTCTCTCTCTATTTTTACTACCATATACTTCTATCTAAGCTACCAAACCTAAAATTTACTAAAGAACAAAATTGTGCTTGATAATTAAAAAGGGTTTATGTTTTTCACTGCAAACTCTTTGCTATTAGGTATTCAAGCTTAAGTTCATCTTAAGTCTTGAATTTCGAACACTAAAGAAATTTCAAAATTTATACAAGTTTATTCAACCCCCACTCACTCCCTCTAGACTTGTAACCCAACCCTTCAGGACCAACATCTTCCACAAGACTGAATTGCCTCTCACAAACACACAATATCGAATTATAAAACTACTGCCACCCGGTGACCCAACCCAATTTGCATCGGAGAATGCCTCAACATCTGTGTGTTTACGATTAACATAAAAGACTCTTTTTTCCAGGGGCACTCTTTAGATACTTCACATAAATAAGGGGTTATTTTCTTATTATTAAAATGATTTCATATATAATTATTTCATAATGGACTATAGACGAGCCATTCTTATAAACTATTATTTTAGAATCCAAATACTATAAGCCCATATTTATGAATATGTATTTTATAGACTATGGTTAGTCTTGAGTCCAAATTATATGAGCCCAAACCTCTATTTGACCCACCTACCATTTATAGCCTAGTCTACTACCCATTTTGGTAACCCTACCATATATAGTATATATATGGTTATAGAATGTGTGTTTCCCTTTTAGCAGCAGCGGCGACGAGTTGGAGCAGTAGCAGCGGCGGCTTCTCCCGGCGATCAAGGCGTCACCTTTCCCCGTTCGTCGACCTCCTCTGTTTGTCCAGCGTCGAGCAGCAAGAGCAGGGCAGCAAACAGCGGCATTTCCGTTGGCGAGTCAGAGCAGCGGCCGTCAGCGATGGGAGATCTTGGCGGTGATGCTCCCGGCGTGGGTTGCAGCGACGGTAGCTGGTTCACCAGGAAATTCTCCCCTCCCCTCGTCTTTGTCCTTGAGTGCGTAGTGCGTGGCAGTGGTGGCTGGGCGGTGTGGAGTAGCGGGCGGCTTCGACAGTGCACCCCTCTCCGTTACGACGTGAAGGTGGCAGTAGCAGCGTGGGATGGACTCCTCTGTTCACAGTAGCAGTTCCCTTTATGGTGGCCGGAAGTTCGGTTGAAGGATAGTGGTTCGGTGGTCGCACGTTATAACAGTAAGAGACGAAGTGGCGTAGTGGTATGGTGTCCATGTGTTGGGTTGGAGGGTATAGGTTGGAAATCCTGAGTTAAGCATCACAATTAAGGTAATAATCATCTAAACTTTTAGGTTGCTGGGGTGTTTTTATCTATCAATAGTTAGTCTATGGCTTAGGGTGTTAATCATTGGTAATGATTAAGGTTATCACTAGTTAATGATCATACTACCAAATTATAGTTAGGTAAGATTATGGTTAGTCTATGGCTTAGGGTGTTAATCATTGGTAATGATTAAGGTTATCATTAGTTAATGATCATACTACCCAATTATAGTTAGGTAAGATTATGGTTCAATTAATCGTTAAGCATGAACTTTGGGCAAGTAATCTTAGTATTTTGTTATTGGTAGTAGTTAGTAACCATATTAGAATTGATTAATCTTCAGGTTCATGATTATGGACCTAGCTTATGAGATGAGCTTAGTGATTATGGACCTAGCTTATGAGATGAGCTTAGGATTGGTGTTGCCTTGGGTTAATACGCTACAAGAGGTAACCATCATGTCCACTAAAACCTATTTTACACTCTTGATCTATGTATTATACTTGGCGATTTGGAATGTTGTGGAAATTTGTTGGTTTAGCCTTGTTCTTGATAGTCTGTGATCTCTATTGATGGATTATTGAACTTGTGTTCTCAATCCTTTGCATATTGATGAGTAGAACCCTTATTGTTATGGATTCCATGTTTATTTGTCTTCTGAGATATGTATTTTAGACAATCTGATCATGTTTTCGCATTCTGGGATGTATACTTTGTATTCTGATCTGAGTATGTGAGCTGAGCAGTGGGTTTACCCTTGCGGAGTACCCCAGCGGTATAATGTGTCTCGCTGGAGTCTTCCGCAAGAGTATAGCGGTGAAGGGTGGCGGAGGAGAGCCTTTCGCCGGAGGGGTCCGCCTCCTTCTTGCGGAGGAGTGTGGCGGAGCTAGGGGGTTCCGTCTGGGGGTTCCGCTAGTTCACTTTGGATTCTGGTTCCAGTGGCTAGTTTGTGATCTGTTGTCTTGTTGTTTCCTCTCTGATTCTGGAACTTGTTTGGGTGTTTTGTTGAGTGTTTCACCTTGGTTCTGAAGTTGTTATTCATGTCTTTGATTCATTCTCTTGGGTTATTGGTTGGTTGAATCCTTGACTATATTCTCTGAGTGTATGTTGTGTTCATAACCTGAGATGAACATTGTGAGTGGATTATTCTTGGGGTTGAGTCTGAGGTTGGATGTGGAGTTGTGGATCTTTGAGTATCCTTTGGGTTGTTGAGGGTGGACTAACTGTGGGCATCATTTGCCTCTGTGATTGGGCATTCTTTGCCTCTGTGTTTGGGCATCATTGACTCTGTGATTGGGCATCATTTGCCTCTGTGATTGGGCATTCTTTGCCTCTGTGATTGGACATTATTTGCCTCTGTGTTTGGGCACCATTTGCCTTTGTGGTTTGGGCGTTTGCTTCTGCGAACTAACTTTGGGTTTGATGGTTGGTATGAGGGATAGTATCTTGGTTGGAGGGTAAGGTTTGGTGCTTATCCTTGGTTTGAGGTCTGTTTGGTTCCTTATTGTTCTTGGGTTGAGTTGTATCTCGTTTGTTATCCGTTATTCCTTGATATATTGCGATTTGGTGGTTTCTTGTGAGTAATCGGTTGAGATTATGATTCAGTTGATATTCTGTTATAGACTTGTTGTCTTGTACATTCATTTTGGATATTGGTATTACTTGGAGAGTCCTTGGTTTATTGCTTATTCAGCGTGTTGTTCTTAAGTATCTGTTTTAACTAAAGAACAGTTTGTTGGTGTGTATATTCTATATGGGTGCGTAAACCTATTTACAAGCTTACTATATATGTATGTTTCTCACGAATGTGAGTGGTGGTTGCTTAGCAATCTTTTGCTAATGGTTTCTTACATATTTTCCAGGTATGGAGTAAGTCTAAGCGGGAGCGCGTTAGAGCTTTATCGTTATGAGGGTTATGTTTGTTTAGACTTGGTTTTTGGGCATGTGTGCCTATGTTGGGATTATGTACCTTTGACTAGTATTCCTGTTACGTTTATGGTTTATTCAGTTTCAGTTTTTGGATAGCCTGTGCATCTAGGCTGTGTTTTTCTTACCTAGATGTGGCATGATACCCTTTAAGTTACAAATCACTTCCGCTATGTTGTGTTTGGTAGTTGAGATAGGCAGCTTTTATGTTTAAAGTTTAGCTATCTCAGCTTGTGAAAAGTTGGGGTGTCACACCACATCTCGGTAAAACATAGCCTAGATGCACAGGCTATCCAAAAACAAAACATAAAATCCTCAAAACATAGCAGTAACAAAACTAGTCAAGATACATGATCCAAAACAAAGGCACACAGGCCCGAAAGGAGTCTAAAACATCATCTAGTCTAAGCCCATACTTGAGTTTGAGTTTTCTTGCTATTGTGGACTTAATATGCTCATGATGATGTCAGGTGTGAATGCCAGGAGTATTGCTTAGTATGCAGTTGAAATCCTAAAAAGGTTTTCTATATTACATTCTGATCACAAATGTAAAAAAAAAAAAAATGGAAGAATTGTATATTGCAAAAGGTTATAGCTTTAGAATGAGTTATTACCTCTTGTTTCAAGATGTTTTTCTCTCCTCCCGCTTCAATGTAAAAATGTAAAAGTGAGGATTAAACCGCAGGACATAATATTTATGGGATAATTATCAGTTTGGAATTCGAAATTTGAAATTCTAAACGACCATCTATTGAGTGGGCAGGAATTGTTAATAGAATTTTGTGTCCTTTTTATCATGAGTGGAATTGCCAATTCTATTACGAAGTATTTTTTTTTAATAACATGCTTTTCTGGGGACTTGCAATGCACATGGCTCAAGGTGTCAATACACAACATTTCCCCATTTTCTAGATTTGTCTTCTCAATAAAAGTATTTTATTTTCTTTTTGTTTAATAAAAAAATAAACCTGTCATCATCATTTCTCCCTTTTTCAGATTTGTCTTTTTGATGGAAATATTTTAATAAAATATTAAACTTGTCATCATCACGAAGGAATACGTAAGCAACATTTGTATAGCATTATTTGTTGATAAAAAAAAACGACACCGTTTTTTAGACGGGATTTTTTGCTCCAACACGTTTTCCTAGGCTTGTGGCTTTTATATATAGTAAGATTATTGTTATTATTATTATTATTATTATTAGTCACTACAAGAAAAATCGCGAATCGTGACGGAAACTATTCCATTGCAATATAGCGACGGATATTGTGACAGA
Organism: Ipomoea triloba; assembly: GCF_003576645.1. Taxonomy (NCBI): domain Eukaryota; kingdom Viridiplantae; phylum Streptophyta; class Magnoliopsida; order Solanales; family Convolvulaceae; genus Ipomoea; species Ipomoea triloba. The sequence continues at coordinate 15,380,091 of NC_044929.1, read as the reverse complement.
ATAGTTTCCGTTGCAAATTAACGACGGAATTCGCGACTGAAATTAATTTCGTCGCGATTTTTGGCGCAAAGAGAAAATAAAATCCGCGAAATCTTGGCGACAAAATATTCACGATGAAATTCGCGACGGATGCAAGTTACGTCGTCTATTTAGCGACGGAAAAGGATACGAATTTATTTTCCGTCGCGAAATAATAATGGAAAATTGCGACGGATTTTATTCCGTGGCAAAAGAAATGAATTTTTTTGTAAATGAATAAATATTGCGACGACAGAATTTATTCGGTCGCAATTGTTTTTTACTTTTACTTCAAAACTCCAGTCGTTTTCATTTTTCTTAATAAATTATGAACATTACAAATTAAAACCTCTGCCCTATAATACTAGAATTTACTAAAATTGAATGTTGAACACTTGAAACCCTACACATCCAGCTTCCAACGCCGACACCTCTGCCCCGGTCTCCACTCTCCGCTTCACCGCCCTGCTGACGAATCCGACGAAGACGGCGAAGCAGCTGCCGTCGACGACCGCCGACCGCCGACGAGGGCTCTGCCTCACGACGAAGCTGCTGCCAACGACAAAGACGACGAAGCTGCTATTCCAGCCTCCGCCCTGCCCCTACTGACGAATCCGACGAAGCTACTGCCGAAGAGGGATCCGCCTCCACTCTCCACGCGGACTCGTCTCCGCCTCCGCCCCTGCTGACGAATCCGACGCCTTCGTCCTTCGCTGCAACAACGCCGGTAGGTGTTTCTTTATGCTATATTTTTCTTTTAGTTTTTTTTCATTTATTAGAGATTCATTTATTCAGAAGAAAGCTAATGTTATACCCTTAATTATTTAGGATTATTGAGCTTTTATTTTTTAGCGCAATACTTTTTATTTGTACTATGTATCCTTTATGTTAATTTTCATGTCAATTCAAAGGAAAGACACTGAAAACTTGGGAATTTTTACCTGCATTTTGTGTGTTTGCAGTAAATTTTATTTGAAGTTTTGTGGTGAATGCAATGGCTGAAAGGTTTTTATTCATGATTCCCTGATGCCTTTTCTGCCTCATCTATTTAGTCATTATATATTTGGGCATATTAAAAATTTTAATTTCCCAAGGGATTTGAATCGTCAGGTTAGTTTATTCAATTTGTCTATATGATGCACTTATTTCCTTATTGGAAGCTTTATTTTTATTTGTTGTTTGTTAATATGCTGATAAATAGTTGTCCAAGCGTCTACATTTTGTTTTAGATAAGCTCCAAACAAACTTGGATAAGCAATCACTTTATAGTAGTTTAGTAACTATTATTCATTATTGGATTGTAAAACTTTTTGAAGTTATTTTAGGGACGAATATGGAGCAAAGATTGGCTAATATGTTATATGCTTTTGGATTGGCTTGACAGATGTATAGAAGCAAGGCGACGCTTCTGAGCATCACCAATCTCAGAATACTGACCAAAGTATGTAGGCCGTCTTCCGTTTCGTCGGATTCCCTTACACCCCTTGGTAGTTTCTTGAGAAACCTCAGCATTGCGGCTGAAAAAATAAATTTTTGTAATGATTCCAATGATTTTGATCGGGAGAATTATGTTCAGACTCGCAGTAACTGGCGTTTTCAGCAAAACCCAGATGGATTTTATAATGAAAATGTGAATGCTACTGCGCAAAGTGGGAGTGTTTCCTCTGGCTATGTTGAATATGAGCATGGAAATGAGTTTAAGCAGAATCCAATTGGGCAAAATGAAAATTCTAGCAGTTACAATTGGGGAAATTCTGGGAATGTGTGGGAAGGTTCAGGTGGATTTAATGCTGAAAGTTCTAGGGCTTTACAGGGCACAGGTCCCCATACAGTTAATAACAGAGAATTAGCCTATATGCAGCAACAGCAACAACAACAACAACATTACACTGTTCATGGTAAGAGTGAGATTGGATCATCAGGGAATGCTATTGGCTACAATGGAAATGTGAACAAAGGGTTCGAGCATAATTTGAGTGGTTATTTTAATGGCAACCAAAGACAGCCACAAAATGTAGGCAGCTATCAGTTGGGAGATCATCCGAATGTTCCTATGTATCAGACTACCAGTGCCTTGAACATGCAGTATGGGCAGGATAACTATTATGCTAGAAATACTGGAGGATATCATCAACACACAAGTGGGACTAACTATCTTAATGCTGGAAACCCTCAGTGGAATTCAAATGAGTTGCAGCAGAATTCTAAAGTGGAACCCCAAGTTCCTAGGGATGAAGGTGATGGAAGCATAAAAGGCAGGACTGAGGAACTTGATCATTTCTGCAAAGAGGGAAAGATTGAGGAAGCAGTTAAGGTTCTGGGTTTGCTAGAGCAACAGCATGTAGCGGTTGATTTACCTAGATATCTATCTTTGATGATGTTGTGTGCTGAGAATAAAGTTTTAGAAGAGGCTAAATCAGTTCATAAACACCTCATGAGATCAGGAATTCATTTGGAAGTCAAAACTTATAATAAAATTCTTGAGATGTATGGTAAATGTGGCTCCATGGATGATGCATTTGCAGTATTCAATGAAATGCAGAAACGTAATCTTACATCCTGGGACCACATGATTACATGGTTTGGTAGAAATGGTCAAGGAGAAGATGCTATTGAATTATTCTCTCAGTTTAAAGAATTGGGATGGAAACCTGATGCTAAAATCTTTTTGGGGGTCTTCTCAGCATGTGGTGAAGTGGGTGACATCATTGAGGGAATGCTGCACTTTGAATCAATGAGCAAGGATTATGGCATTGTTCCCTCCTTGGAGCATTATGCGAGTGTGGTAAACATGATGGGAAGTGCAGGTTATTTGGATGAAGCTATAGAATTCATAGAAAGGATGCCAATTGAGCCAAATGTGGATGTTTGGAAAACCATGATGAGTTTCTGTAGAATTCATGGAAATAGTGAGCTTGGGGATCGTTGTACCGACATCGTTGAGATCCTTGAACCTTCTTGCTTGAATGAACAATCAAGGGCAGGCTTAATACCAGTCATAGCTTCAGACCTTGTAAAAGAGAAAAAAATACAGAAATCAGCTAGTCAAAGTCTTCTAGAGGCTCGAAGTAGGGTACATGAATATAGAGCCGGAGATAGATCTTGCCCAGATCATGAAAAATTATATGGTCTTTTGGGTGGGCTAAAGCAACAAATGAAAGAGGCTGGTTATATACCAGAAGTTAAATTTGTGCTTCATGACATTGATCTAGAAGGTAAGGAGGAAGCTATTCTGGCACATAGTGAGAAACTTGCTGTTGCTAGAGGTCTCATAGATAGTCCAGCTAGATCATCAATACGAATCATAAAGAACCTTCGTATTTGTGGGGATTGCCATAGTGCAATGAAGATCATCTCTAAACTGGTTGGTAGGGAACTTATTATACGTGATGCAAAGCGATTTCATCATTTCAGAGATGGATTGTGTTCTTGTCGTGATTATTGGTGATAATGATTGACTTAAAGGTAATTCTTGTCTTTGATTCTTCTCCATGAAAGAGGCTTAATGAGATTAAACTGCTTGAATGACAGTGGAATGAATGTTTTGTTAGAAATGCATGCATATTCTCTTGCAATTGTACTTCATTGCATTCTTGCTTCTCAATTCAAGGCAAAGAATTTTGTGTAATTGCTTATTCAATCACATGGTTATTACAATATTTATGTTTTTTTTTTGGCTTTATAGTCAACATTATTATTTACAAACAGGTCAAGTTAGAAGTTCTGCATGTACATTTTCTCCCTCATCACGGATGGATAAAATTTGGATTTGGTGTTTGAAAAGGCATGACTTTTCATGCCTGATGCTAGAGTGGCTGAACGGTTAGGTATCATTTTGGAAACAAAACAAGAAAGAATAAAAAAAAAATAATTAGATAACTACATGTGGTAAATACCTCAATGCAAGTGTATGGTCATAACCTTATGCTTGAATTTGCCTCTTGGGTGCACTTGCTGAAAAAGGTGTTAATTTGGTCAAGAATGCAACATAAGCACAATTAGATTGTGAGTGAGCTACTTATCTGAACTATAGACCTGGTATATCACTTATATATTGATGTTTCTTATACCCGTTAGATAAGGATAACCCAAAACCCCTTTCTTGGATTGCCGTCAGAAATTTCTAGTATTACCTTGATATATCTCATTAATAAAAGTTTGGATTCTTGATTTTGTGTGGTCAGCCTCTAAACTGAAGTTAACTAACCACACGCCATATCTTATAATCTATATTTACATTCCTACTGCAATATGCTGCCAGTATTGGATGTGATGGACAAATTAGAAACAATAACATATTCGTTTTCCTTTATGCAATCCTATTTCATTTTCAGTAAAGACTGCATTTTATTAATCTGTATGCTGACTTTCTTTTGCAGTGTTTGAAAGGCATTTTTTGGGGGACCCCAGGATGCGGCAAACTGACATTTCCCCGGGGATGCTCCTGTAGAGTGATACTTCTCTTTGGCGATTGCAGCAGCAACAACCTGGTGCTCGGGGCAGTCACATGTTTGGGCAATTTTTGTCTGCCCCATTTGACCAAAAAAATAGCGGAAAAGAGAAAGAGGGGGAGGGAGAGGTTGTAAGAGGTCATCAGAGAGTAGTAGGTTTCTGGAGTAGGCTAAGTAAATGAAAATGATTATTAATACTGTATGAGTCACCACATTCCTTCTAATATATAGCATATCTATTACCAGTGTATTCTGTATTCATAACATTTATTTTTCATTCCTATGTCTAGTTTTCTACATTAGATTATGATATTTTTCTTTCCAGGTCTCTTTTATGCCAAAATGAATAAATTGGGAAAATATGAGCTTTTGGTTCTCTCCATTTTAATTTGACTCCAAACACATTTAGTCCTTAAATTATAGTTGCCTGGTAATTTTCTTCTTTAGTTATTTCATGTGCTGTGTACAAGAAGGGGCACATGTATATATGTCAGGTTAAAAAGCAGCAGTAAGAGTCAACCTCTACATTGCAACCAAGAATTGAAAGATGCAAAAAATGATAAAAAGGAAGAAAACAAATCTGAAACCGTTTCTGTATTATCAAACCATGTAGGTATCCTGTTATACATCATGTTCAATTGCTCAAAACAAACAACACATTAATCTGAGGGGGAGGCGGAGAATTGCAATGGTGATTCAGCCAAAGCCTCGAGCAATCTGCGTTTAGCGGACTTTGTCCGGTAACACCATAACTCAAACGCCTCGCTCAAGTCTGGATATTTCAAGTGCTCGCCATTCATCCAATCAGCTAGTATTTCAGCTTGACTGTTTGATGGCAATGCAGAAACCAATGACACTATTGCTCCCTCGATGCTCTGCGACAGCTCTTCGTCCATCCTGTAAGGGAAGTCGGCCTCTTTGTTCCCCATTGAATCTAGAAGATGCTTCATTTTCCTTACATATGGAAGCCATGCCTTCAGCAAATGTACCCGGCCCGGGGCTGGAAGAATCACGTTTCCATAACCTACTGCATCTAAAACTTTTGAGGTGACTTCTATGAGCTTTACCTTCAAACCCCACATGACAGAATGGAGTTTTTTGTCCTCCACAACTCTCAAGACATCATTAGATATATCAGCCCAATGTGAGACAAAGTCTTTCATCAGATCTGTCTTCAGGAGAATATTGCAAAGCCACTCAACATCAGATAGATTCTGCATTATCTTGTTCTCCACAGCCTTGTCCTTGACGTCAAGCTCCAAAAGCAGCGGGGAGAGCAATGCCTTCTCAAACGATGAGAATATCTTGCACAAGCCCATTCTGGTCTCCTGTTTTATTTCCTCATCAGCTATGACCATGAGAATCTCTTCATTATCCCCAAGCATAAACTCCACTTGTTCTTGGGCACAAGTTCTGAGCTCATCGCCAAATGGAGGAGAAGGATCAATGATGGAAGTTGCATAGCGGATTGCAGAGATGAAAACATCTTTTGTGGCTCTTAGTTCTGCTGCTTGGGTACTGCCGAATTTGGTCATATCAACACTCGCAGTTTTCTAAGGGTATAATTTCATTTTCCATATCTCCCCATGGCGTGGCTGCTATCTGAAATCCATATAATGTCAAGCAAGAGCATCACAAAGAATGACAATGATTAAAGAAATGGACAAAAAGTAAAGACACTAAGACAGTAGTTAATGGAACACACGAAACTAAAATTCAATTTAATAGAAACCCATAGTAAATAACCAGACCAAAATACTAGGACACTACAAAGTAGTGTACACTGCCAAATCATCAAAGGCTCATTTGACTTCCATTGGTGTCTTAATAACACAATATGCAACTACAGATATCAAGAACTGAAAGATGGTATAATTCTCCGATTTCTTTTTCTTATCTTTGGCCCATGACACATTTATCTCTCATTATAACTGATGCACAGAAACAATGAATATATTATCAACTCCAATTAAGTCAGTATTAAGGCTTAGAGTTCATACGAGCTAAGAGCCATGAAAAGTCTCAAATGAAGAGAAAACTAAAATTATTTCACTCCAAGTGCTTGTTTGGCCTACAAGTTGCTGCTGCCTCTTTTCTACTCAAAGAACCCATTAGCTTGGCCAAACAATGTTTGATGTTTTATATAAAAATGCTTTTTGGGATAGATAACGATGCAATTTGCCTTCTTTGGCATACATAATTTGAGACTTCTTTGAAAATCACTTTCTTGAGAAGCTGCAGATCCTTTTGAATTCTCAAATTAGTCTTTTTCATTCTAATAATTACAAAGACATATATTCTAAAAAGTTCTGTTCTTTCTAAAATACAGTTTTTTGTCCCTATCTACTTTAGCCAAACAAACACTAAATAACATCCCCAAGTAAAATACAGCAAAGCTAAGCCAACAAAAACTACTACATCGTCTGCAGAATAATACATTAACAGTAATACACAGGCAAAGCTACTCACAACTATAATTGGAAAAAAAAAAATTCTCCACTTTTGTCATTCAAAAATTTCAACATAAGGTGCTAATCTATCATTTTTTTTTTCAAATTTAATGCTCAACTAGTGAAAATCAACCAATTTGGGTCCTCCCTTAGGTTTTTAATACTTAAACAGTTAATTTAGAAAGAAAAAATATTTATATAGTCAAGCCACTTAGATGGAAAAAGTGAAATAAATTCTTGAAAAATATTATCTCATTCCCAGATTTAATTTCTTCTTTGCTGGATGGAAACGAAGAGCTAAGGTGAATTTAGCCAACTACAATTACACTGAGATTAAAACCATAAATTTTCAGCTGAAAATAACCTCAAATCGAAGAGAAAAGTAGAACTAATTCACTATAAACAACAGTTTGTCACTTAATTAAATCAAACAAAATCGTAAAACCATTAATCCTTAGTCAATTGCCGATAAACATCATATTCATGAGTATAAAGGCAAGCAATTGAAGAACTCCAAATTGGCATAAGAATAACGGTAAAAAAAATGAAAAACTCAGACATTCTGGACTGACCTGACCTAGTTAAGGTCGAAGATTACAGATTCAGTGAAGTAGGAAGAGAGCAGAAGCCTGAGATGTAGTTCGCAGAAATACGCCTTTTTACCGGTTGCTTTTGATAGCTGGTCGTTGGAATTTGGAAAACTAAACACGATAAAGCATAAGAGTTTTTTGCATTTTTAGTCTCACGACTATAGTAGCATTTGTAAGATTAGTCCATGACTTTCAAACTTTGCAATTTTGGTTCATGACTATTGTTTTTGTTGTAAAAATGGTCCTTTCGGCGCCGAAAAACAAAAACCAGTGAATTTTTCGGCAATTTTTCGACGAAAAAAATTGACATATTTTCCGTCAATTTCTCGCCGGAAAAAAAATTCTTCTTTCAAGTAGGATTAAAATTGACATTTCTAAAAAATTAATTTAAGTTAAAACAAATTCATTTCTAAAAACATATGCATTCAATTTAATTATTTTTTATTTTGGTAAACTAATTAAAGTTAAAACAAATTCATTTCTAAAAGCATACGTAGCCAAGTTAATCTTAGTAAAATTAAATACAAATTCAAAATTATTTTTAATTTTTCATTTAAATTTAAATTATATTTACTTTTTAACCATTTAAGTACAAATTCAAAATTATTAATATAAATTCAAGATCAACAAAAAATAATATTATTAAGATTAAATTTAAACTAAAAAGTAAAAATAATATTTGAATAATTTTGCCAGTAGTAACATCAACCAACACAAATGGGAATTTTTTATAAATGTGAATTTTGAATAAAAAGTAAACTAAATTAATTTTTTAGAAATGCCAATTTTAATCCTACTTGAAAGGAGAATTTTTTTTCCCGGCGAGAAATTGACGGAAAATATACCGATTTATTTTCCGGCGAAAAATTGCCGGAAAATCCGCCGGTTTTTATTTTTCGGCGCCGGAAGGACCACTTTTGCAACAAAAACAATAGTCATGGACCAAAATTGCAAAGTTTGAAAGTTGTGGACCAATCCTACAAGTGTCACTATAGTCGTGGGACTAAAAATGCAAAAAAACTCTAAAGTATAATTTGCAATCACTTTATGGTAATAATTAATTGTCGTAGCAGGAAACCACCGTAAACCGCGAGAACGCCAAGATCTTCACCGATCTGGCGGTGTGGAAGGAGAAATCCATATAGTTGTAAGAGGAAATTCCAATGTCGAGTACGTGGAAGTGGGGGCAGAACTGAAAAACGGAGTTCGTGTGGATGAAAAAAAATAAAGCAAAGGAGCACAAATTTAATAAGATCGGGGTACGTGTTGATGAAATCAATGTTTCTTGCAATATTTTTTGTATTTGATTTCAAAGTAATTATTAAATTTTATATGTAAGATATTGTATGACATCTTTTATATGCTTTCCTCTTCTTATTCTTTTTTATCCATTTTTTAATGCCAAATAATTCTCATAAATAATTATTAATAATTGTAAATTTAAATTAGGTAATTATTAATAGTATAATTTATTTTATACTGTGGAGACGTTATTTTTAATAATTTCAATTTAATTAAATTATACCTTAATTATAAAAATTCTACCTAATAATTTTAGTATTACATGAGACACAATAATTACCATAAATAATGTTTAGTAATGCTCAATTTGTATTCATCAATAAAATTAATAGTTAATTTTTAAGTCAATTATAAAATCTTTTGTCAAATGGGCACATTATTTTTAATTATTTGGATTTAGTAATATTATATCTTATTTATAAAAAAAAAAACTCAAAGTAATATTTTTAGTACTACGGATGTGAATAAGAATTATTTTAATTATTAAGAAAATTAATAGATATTTATCTTGATAATAAAATGTCTTCAAATGTACAAATTATAATAGCATAAGTATCAATTAGTAAGACAATTATAATAGACAATCTAATTAATAATTTACTTTTTAAATTATATTCCCTTCTTAATAATGAATATTTTTCTAAAGTATATACACAAATTATACTTATCAATACATACTTAAAAGTGTACATGCACACACACACACTCAACTATAACACTATATACATGCCATAGTAATTAATAATTATTATTAATATTATTACCTTATAATTATTTATGGTAATTCTCATCACCTTCTTCCGTATAATTTTTATGATACTCTGTATACATATGTTTATACTTAAGGTATAATATTATTGACACAAAATAAATTATACTTACATTCTTCTTCTTCTTCTTCTTCTTCTTCTTTTTTGTGCAAATACTTACCTTAATAATTAATTATTAATATAATTGTCTAATTTTTATTTATAGTAATTATTATGGTAATTCTCAATCCCTTATTAGGGGTGTTTGCCAATAGTACGTATGGAATGAAAGGCTTCAAATTTGTGTGCCAATCATATATTAATTTTAAACTGAAGTTTTTTTTTGAGAATATTTTAAATTGAAGTTTTCTTTCCAAATAAATTTGATTCAATCATCGATCAATATATGTGATTTGTATCCTCCTGTGCAAGGTGTACTACACAGTCTCTCCTATTACCCTTTACATTCTAGTGGTGTACTACTGTGCATTTCGTTGCTATTCTCTGTGCACGTGTGGTTATGTGTGGTGTAACTGCGATGTAATCTTACCTACTCTACTGACCATGGCGTTTTGTGCACTTCAGTGGTGCATCTTGTGAAGCTGAAGACTGTGTTTATGGGGGTGTTTTTTGTGGGGGTTATGTGATTAAAATAAGCGGTGCATCTTATTGTCTCAAAAACCTCTCTATCTGCCTCACTGCACGAAACCTTAATTCTTCATCTGGTGGCCGCCGGCCTCTGGCCGAAGCTTTGAGCATTTGACGGAGCTTCGTTTCTTGGTCGGTGGTCTCCTATTTTCTTTTATTTCTTGTTTTTTTAAGTTTCATAATAAATTCCACTGTCGAATTAGCCATCAACCTTTCAAGGATGTTGCGATAGTTCCAAAGATATAAAGTTTATGGATTTTGCCAGATCTGGATAAAGATATGGTTTGATTCTAGTGGATCCACAAAATAAAGTTTAAGAGGTGGTGTACTGTTGTTTTTCTTTTCTTTTGTGTTCTATTTTTTCTGTGTCTTTCTCTCGTTTGTGTGACGAGTTTGTTTTCCTCTCGTTTCTTTTGGCGAGTTCTTTTTTTCATAAGTGTGAACCATATAAGTTGGTCATGGCGTATGTGAACTTCATCTTGGGTGACAATGTAACCCCTCGCCTATTCCGATAAGTTTAGAGTTCGAAAAATATTTTTAAGCTACGATATTTACGAGTCGGTCTCTCGTTACTTCAAGAGGATTTTTTTTTTGTAAGGAAAGTTATTAATAAGTTACGATCTACGTACCGGTCTCGAACTGTAAAGATTTTTAAGGATGTATATACGGTTTGAATTTTCCTAGAGATTAGATTATTAAGTATGATACGATTAAGCCTAAACTTCTAATTAGTTCAAGTGAGAATTTAAATCGGACTGTAAGGGGTAAAATTGTTACGGACGTTGTACCTATATTTCACGAGATACCGAAAAATTCCCAATTTTAGTGATTATCGACGGGATTATTTTTAGGATAATTTTGGTGTTAGGATTTTCCCGAATTAAGCTATAATCCTCCGAACTTTCATCTGATTTAAACCCAAACTGGCAAAATAAATTAAGATCTTCAAGGAGGCACCATAGGGAGTTGACATGTGGCACTCAAAATCCCCCCACTTGGATTGGATCATTAATGGCATGTCATATAGGTATGGGAATGTTGCACTTGTTACTTAATTCTCAAGCCAAACTCACATCATCTCTCTCTCATCTCTCCCATTCCCTCTCCCATTTTCGAAAATACAAAGGAAAGAAAGAAGAAGGAAAATCTCAGTCTTCTAACTTTGTGATCCAAGAACTCCCTAGCTATCTCTTCAACTCAAAGTGCTCTATTGTAGGTAAGAACTTTGGTTTGTTCGGTTAAATCCCTCCTAGAACTTAAGCTTAAACTTAAGGTTCATGAAAATATTGTTGTTATGGTGATTTTGTTTAGGATCTTCGGTGAAAAGTTTGAAGGAGAAGATCACCATCTTTTAAGGTAATTCTCNAAATTTGATTCAATCATCGATCAATATATGTGATTTGTATCCTCCTGTGCAAGGTGTACTACACAGTCTCTCCTATTACCCTTTACATTCTAGTGGTGTACTACTGTGCATTTCGTTGCTATTCTCTGTGCACGTGTGGTTATGTGTGGTGTAACTGCGATGTAATCTTACCTACTCTACTGACCATGGCGTTTTGTGCACTTCAGTGGTGCATCTTGTGAAGCTGAAGACTGTGTTTATGGGGGTGTTTTTTGTGGGGGTTATGTGATTAAAATAAGCGGTGCATCTTATTGTCTCAAAAACCTCTCTATCTGCCTCACTGCACGAAACCTTAATTCTTCATCTGGTGGCCGCCGGCCTCTGGCCGAAGCTTTGAGCATTTGACGGAGCTTCGTTTCTTGGTCGGTGGTCTCCTATTTTCTTTTATTTCTTGTTTTTTTAAGTTTCATAATAAATTCCACTGTCGAATTAGCCATCAACCTTTCAAGGATGTTGCGATAGTTCCAAAGATATAAAGTTTATGGATTTTGCCAGATCTGGATAAAGATATGGTTTGATTCTAGTGGATCCACAAAATAAAGTTTAAGAGGTGGTGTACTGTTGTTTTTCTTTTCTTTTGTGTTCTATTTTTTCTGTGTCTTTCTCTCGTTTGTGTGACGAGTTTGTTTTCCTCTCGTTTCTTTTGGCGAGTTCTTTTTTTCATAAGTGTGAACCATATAAGTTGGTCATGGCGTATGTGAACTTCATCTTGGGTGACAATGTAACCCCTCGCCTATTCCGATAAGTTTAGAGTTCGAAAAATATTTTTAAGCTACGATATTTACGAGTCGGTCTCTCGTTACTTCAAGAGGATTTTTTTTTTGTAAGGAAAGTTATTAATAAGTTACGATCTACGTACCGGTCTCGAACTGTAAAGATTTTTAAGGATGTATATACGGTTTGAATTTTCCTAGAGATTAGATTATTAAGTATGATACGATTAAGCCTAAACTTCTAATTAGTTCAAGTGAGAATTTAAATCGGACTGTAAGGGGTAAAATTGTTACGGACGTTGTACCTATATTTCACGAGATACCGAAAAATTCCCAATTTTAGTGATTATCGACGGGATTATTTTTAGGATAATTTTGGTGTTAGGATTTTCCCGAATTAAGCTATAATCCTCCGAACTTTCATCTGATTTAAACCCAAACTGGCAAAATAAATTAAGATCTTCAAGGAGGCACCATAGGGAGTTGACATGTGGCACTCAAAATCCCCCCACTTGGATTGGATCATTAATGGCATGTCATATAGGTATGGGAATGTTGCACTTGTTACTTAATTCTCAAGCCAAACTCACATCATCTCTCTCTCATCTCTCCCATTCCCTCTCCCATTTTCGAAAATACAAAGGAAAGAAAGAAGAAGGAAAATCTCAGTCTTCTAACTTTGTGATCCAAGAACTCCCTAGCTATCTCTTCAACTCAAAGTGCTCTATTGTAGGTAAGAACTTTGGTTTGTTCGGTTAAATCCCTCCTAGAACTTAAGCTTAAACTTAAGGTTCATGAAAATATTGTTGTTATGGTGATTTTGTTTAGGATCTTCGGTGAAAAGTTTGAAGGAGAAGATCACCATCTTTTAAGGTAATTCTCATCACCTTCTTCCGTGTAATTCTTATGATAATCTATATACATATGTTTATACTTAAGGTATAATATTATTGACACAAAATAAATTATACTTATCTTTTTTTTTTCTTTTTTTTTTTTTTGCAAATACTTACCTTAATAATTAATTATTAATATAATTGTCTAATTTTTATTTATAGTAATTATTATGGTAATTCTCATTCCCTTCTTCCGTTATGGTAATATTATACACACACAGAGACACTTAAAGTATAATACCATATATATATATATGTATAATATTAAAACAGAAGTGCTAGCTTTCCCGCTCATTTTAGTCCACAAAATTTGAAATCGGTCAACATAATATTATATAATAATTCGTTATCAGAAATTCTAGCCTTCCTTATCATTCCTTATTTATGGTTAAAATTGACAAAATATTCAAAATATGATTCCATTCTTTATTATACATGGAAATTAGTGAAATATTTTATTCAATTCCATTCCTGTACGGAAAGTAATAATTATTAAACAAAATTATAGTTATTATACCATGCAATTCAATCATGGTTCAAAATATTTTAATCTTGCGTATTTTTTATTTTATATTCGTAAACAATCAAATTACTATATGATGTATATTATAGTATTAAAAAAAAATTACTATATTATGTTAATGTACGTAATTAAATTTCCTCTCATGATAATATTCAAAAGAAATTTCAACAATCAAATTACTATATGATGTATATTATAGTATTAAAAAAATATTACTATATTATGTTAATGTACGTAATTAAATTTCTCTCATTATAATATTAAAAAAATAAAAATTCCAACAATCAAATTACTATATGATGTATATTATAGTATTAAAAAAAAATCCATCAAATTACTATATGAGGTATATTATAGTATTCCAAACAAATTTACTATATTATGCTAATGTACATAATTAAATTACTCTCATGATGATATTCAAAAAAGAATTTCAACAATCAAATTACTATGTGATGTATATTATAGTATTCCAAAAAAATATTACTATTTATGTTAATGTACGTAATTAAATTCATCTCATGCTAATACTCAAAAAATAAAAATTCCAACAATCAAATTAATATATGATGTATATTATAGTATTCCAAAAAAATACTATATTATATTAATGTATGTAATTAAATGCTATTCAAGTATACGGTTGCGTGTTTGTAGGTTATATATGTATTTATATATTTATTAATTTATTTATTTAAAAATTTGAAATCAGTCAACATAATATTATAATACTTAACAAAATTATTTATATACATATGTTAACAAAATAGTCACACGGAAAGTAATAATTATTAAACAAAATTATAGTTATTATACCATGCAATTCAATTATGGTTCAAAATATTTTAATCTTGCGTATTATATATATATATATATATATATATATATATATATATATATATATATATAGATTATTATATGATCTATATTATAGTATTCAAAAAAATATTACTATATTATGCAAATGTACGTAATTAAATTTTTCTCATGATAATATTCAAAAAAAAAATTCAACAATCAAATTAATATATGATGCATATTATCTCTCTCTCTCTCTCTCTCTCTCTCTCTCTATATATATATATATATATATATATATATATAAACAGAAGTGTTGTTTTCCCGTCCATCTTAAAGAGATATTCTGTTTTGAAATTTGAAATTACAATCATTTTTTTGCCTAATTGAATAATTAAAAAATGCTATATATGTTAATTTAATTTATAATAATGATTACCTAAAATATTTATTATACCATGAATCATAGTCTACTTTAAGGTACACTAAACTAATACTCCGTATATTCTTTTCAACTTAAGTTCAAATTTTTTATATAAAAATATAATTAATATATAAAAATATATCATTAAAATTTTCTAATTAAAAACTTTTAAATAACACCTATATTGGTATTTTATTTTAATGTATTAAATTAACATACAATTATATTAAATCACTATATTAACTTCATTTTCAATATAATATTGGTTCATTTTTTAAATGTTGTAGATTGATTTTTTACAATATTATTGCAATATATAATTAAATTAACATAAATTTACATAATAATATATATTAAAACAAAAGTGTTATTTCCCGTCCATCCTAAGAAAATACTTCTGTTTTGAAATTTGAAATTATAAACATTTTTTACCTAATTAAAAAATAACAAAAATGATATATATGTTAATTTAATTTATATTAATGATTACCTAAATATTTATTATAACATGAATCATGGTCTACTTTTAAGTTACACTAAACTAATACTTAGTATATTTTTTTTCAACTTAAGTTCAATTTTTTTTATAAACAAATAAAATTAAGGAAAAATTGTAATTTATGCCCCTCCATAATATGTCATTTATCAATGTCACCCCTGATTTATTAGTGGTGTAATATTGCCCCTCAATTTTAAAAAACGGTACATATATTGCACATCCCATGGTGTAAATATTGCCCCCATGTCGGTACGAGAGGGGCAATATATATACCGTTTTTTAAAATTGAGGGCAATATTTACACCACTAATAGTTCAGGGGTAACATTGATAATTGGCATATTATGAAGGGGCATAAATTACAATTTTCCCTAAAATTAATATATAAAAAATATATCATTAAAAAGTTCTAATTAAAATTTTTTAAATAACACCTATATTGATATTTTTATTTTAATGTATTAAATTAACATACAATTATATTAAATCAACCTAATTACGTACGACAATTGAAATAATTTTTTTTTTCAAACGTTTCATTCGCATAAAAGTAAACTTTGGTGCAAAATAAAAAAAAATAAATCTCATTGTTATTATTAATTCTATTTTCCATCATTATATTGCTATATATATAGATCTCTATCCTTCATAAATTCATAAATAATAATATGGTAATTTAATGGTAATAGAATTTATAAAAACGAAAATATATATTCTATTAAAATAAAAAAAAATCTAAATCAAAATAGATATGTAAAATTTAATTTATTCTAATAAGATAAAATTTTAATTTAAAGTAATATATATATATATATATATATATATATATATATATATATATATATATACATATATATATATATATATACATATATATATATATATACATATATATATATATATATATTGCTAAAAAGAGAAAAATAATAACTATAATACGTATATACATATTGAATCATTGTTGCATGTCAAAAGTTCACCCAAAAAAATTATTGTATGTCAATTTGCTTACTTCATCTAACTTTTAAAAATAACTACAATATTATTACTATTATATATAAATTTCTTCCTACATAAATAATGTAACCCCTCGCCTATTCCGATAAGTTTAGAGTTCGAAAAATATTTTTAAGCTACGATATTTACGAAATGGTCTCTCGTTACTTCAAGAGGATTTTTTTTAGTAAGGAAAGTTATTAATAAGTTACGATTTACTAATCGGTCACGAACCGTAAAATTGTAAGGACGTATATACAGTTCGAATTTTCCTAGAAAATGGATTATTAAGCATGATACGATTACGCGTGAGCTTCCGACTCAGTTCAGTGAAAAAAATTAGACGAACTGTAAGAGTGAAATTTGCTACGGACTTCGTACCTAAATTTCGCGAGATACCGAAAAATTCCCAATTCTAGTGATTATCGACGGGATTATTTTTAGGATAATTTTGGTGTTAGAATTTTCCCGAGTTAAGCTATAATCCTCCGAACTTTCATCTGATTTAACCCCAAACTGGCAAAATAAATTAAGATCTTCCTAGAGACACCATAGGGAGTTGACATGTGGCAAACATAATCCTAACTTGGATTAGATCATTAATAGCATGTCATATAGGTATGGGAAAGTTGCACTTGATTTCTTAATCTTCAAGCTAAGCTCACATCATCTCTCTCTCATCTCTCCCATTCCCTCTCCCATTTTCAAAAATACAAAGGAAAGAAAGAAGAAGGAAAATCTTAGTCTTCTAACTTTGTGATCCAAGAACTCCCTAGCTATCTCTTCAACTCAAAGTGCTCTATTGTAGGTAAGAACTTTGGTTTGTTCGGTTAAATCCCTCCTAGAACTTAAGCTTAAACTTAAGGTTCATGAAAATATTGTTGTTATGGTGATATTTTTAGGATCTTTGGTGAAGGACTCCAAGGAAGGCATCATCAACTCTTACGTTTTTTTTTTAGGTTTCTACAAAGGTAAGGAATCCCTTAAGTCGGTTCAATCACTTGGAGGTGAACAAATGCTAGTAAATTATATGACTAGGAATTTTTACGTGGAAATTATGTGTTAAGTTCGTGGATCTACAAGTTAGCCTAAGAAACTACACTTTGGATTTTTGGTAATTTTTGTATACATGTTCATAGCTAATTTATGCATGTATATGTTGAATTTATGCCCATATAGGCTTATACTTGTGAAAATAGTGAAAAGAAATCAGGATAGATTCTGGCAGTAACTTCCGAGATTTATTGGGAAAAATTGGTAAGGTATTTTGATCCTATTTTTTTTAGACATGTAGTTCTATAAGTGTAGAACCTGCATATAAAATTTCATAATGATCGGAGTAGTATAAGTGTGGTTTTCGAATTTTTCTCCAAAACTGGTCCAGAGAGAAAATAATTCTGGACAGCACACTGCCGAGGGCAAAAATGGAATTTTTTGTGTTTATTCGCGGATCAAAATGACCAAAACTTTTTACGGACATCAAGTACTATAAGTTGGGGTTCTACCATAAAAATTTCAAGTGAAAAAGAGTTCGGGAACTATCTTTACCGGCTCAATCTTTCTGACTGCGCCAAGCTGAAATTTCTGGCAGATTTGGGTGGACGCGGCCTTGGACGCGCGTCCATCGACGCCCAGAGTTACGGCGTCACGGCCGAAAGGCCGGACGCGGACACGGACGCGCATCCGCTGCGCGTCCGTGGGCGCCCAGTTTCGGCGCCATTTACCGAACGTGCGGACGCGGCTCGGACGCACGCGTCCGCTGTGCGTCCGCAGCTGCGGCCAGCCGCGAGTCCGCGCGACGCGGACTCGTTTTCGACTTGTTATTGACCAAACTTTTCCCCGATGTTTTTAATCCCGAGTGTTATGATGTTTGAAAGGCCTACGGGCAAAAGAGATCTATTTTTGAAAGAAATATCTGTTTTGGAAAAATTATGTACATCACTTTAGAAGAAAATATTGTTGTTGAGAAATAAGTACAACTCTTGTAACTTGAGGAATTGTGTTGGAAAGCCTATGAGTAAATAAAAATGTTTATAAAACTTACGTCGAAAGAACGTATGCTATTTTGGTAAACAAGTTGTCAAAACCTTATTTTTGAGGAAAATACTACTTTTAAGGAGTGAGTACATTACGTGAGAAAAACGAGAAAATGACGATTGAAAAGCCTGCGGGCACTGAGAGTATTTTGAAAATCCTTCTTGGGCTGATGAGATAGCCGATTTCAACTATTGGACTCAAATGAGAAATATGTCCAAAAGAAATTGTAACACCTCAATTTTCACATCTGGGATTTATTACAAAATCCTAATATTACAATACATTGCGGAAGCGTCTAACCAGCAGAAAACTCGGTGTTACCGCCACGCTCAGGTATCTCTCCCATACCCAAACGTTAAGGCTAAACTTACAGCATCGACATCCACTCCCATCTTGTTTAGAGCTCATCGGGCTACTAGAGCCCACACTAATCTGCATCTAATAAAGGACACAATGAAGTGTAGTTAGCACGACGGCTAAGTAAGAAAATCCATTTGTCACTTAAAAGTAGACAAAGGTTTGAAAACATTTTTAGTTTAGAAGTTTTAAAAAAATCATTTTCATGTCCTTTCAGACAAGTTTGCAAAACTTTCATTTCCAAGAATTTCATCATTTGCAAATAGAACCGCAGCTCTAATGCTCATAATAATCTGAACCGCAGCCCAGAGTAACAATAATTTTCATAGTNTGCATGTATATGTTGAATTTATGCCCATATAGGCTTATACTTGTGAAAATAGTGAAAAGAAATCAGGATAGATTCTGGCAGTAACTTCCGAGATTTATTGGGAAAAATTGGTAAGGTATTTTGATCCTATTTTTTTTAGACATGTAGTTCTATAAGTGTAGAACCTGCATATAAAATTTCATAATGATCGGAGTAGTATAAGTGTGGTTTTCGAATTTTTCTCCAAAACTGGTCCAGAGAGAAAATAATTCTGGACAGCACACTGCCGAGGGCAAAAATGGAATTTTTTGTGTTTATTCGCGGATCAAAATGACCAAAACTTTTTACGGACATCAAGTACTATAAGTTGGGGTTCTACCATAAAAATTTCAAGTGAAAAAGAGTTCGGGAACTATCTTTACCGGCTCAATCTTTCTGACTGCGCCAAGCTGAAATTTCTGGCAGATTTGGGTGGACGCGGCCTTGGACGCGCGTCCATCGACGCCCAGAGTTACGGCGTCACGGCCGAAAGGCCGGACGCGGACACGGACGCGCATCCGCTGCGCGTCCGTGGGCGCCCAGTTTCGGCGCCATTTACCGAACGTGCGGACGCGGCTCGGACGCACGCGTCCGCTGTGCGTCCGCAGCTGCGGCCAGCCGCGAGTCCGCGCGACGCGGACTCGTTTTCGACTTGTTATTGACCAAACTTTTCCCCGATGTTTTTAATCCCGAGTGTTATGATGTTTGAAAGGCCTACGGGCAAAAGAGATCTATTTTTGAAAGAAATATCTGTTTTGGAAAAATTATGTACATCACTTTAGAAGAAAATATTGTTGTTGAGAAATAAGTACAACTCTTGTAACTTGAGGAATTGTGTTGGAAAGCCTATGAGTAAATAAAAATGTTTATAAAACTTACGTCGAAAGAACGTATGCTATTTTGGTAAACAAGTTGTCAAAACCTTATTTTTGAGGAAAATACTACTTTTAAGGAGTGAGTACATTACGTGAGAAAAACGAGAAAATGACGATTGAAAAGCCTGCGGGCACTGAGAGTATTTTGAAAATCCTTCTTGGGCTGATGAGATAGCCGATTTCAACTATTGGACTCAAATGAGAAATATGTCCAAAAGAAATTGTAACACCTCAATTTTCACATCTGGGATTTATTACAAAATCCTAATATTACAATACATTGCGGAAGCGTCTAACCAGCAGAAAACTCGGTGTTACCGCCACGCTCAGGTATCTCTCCCATACCCAAACGTTAAGGCTAAACTTACAGCATCGACATCCACTCCCATCTTGTTTAGAGCTCATCGGGCTACTAGAGCCCACACTAATCTGCATCTAATAAAGGACACAATGAAGTGTAGTTAGCACGACGGCTAAGTAAGAAAATCCATTTGTCACTTAAAAGTAGACAAAGGTTTGAAAACATTTTTAGTTTAGAAGTTTTAAAAAAATCATTTTCATGTCCTTTCAGACAAGTTTGCAAAACTTTCATTTCCAAGAATTTCATCATTTGCAAATAGAACCGCAGCTCTAATGCTCATAATAATCTGAACCGCAGCCCAGAGTAACAATAATTTTCATAGTCAAAAATTCACTTAGTTTCCCCTGAGTAAGCACGAGGCTTTCTTTTTTTTTCATAACTCCATCTCTTCTCAGCGAATAGACTTCGCTCTATAGTATGAATTGATCATACAAACCTCGGGCCATGGCATTTCCAGCCTTCCCGTAGGTCTCCTTATCCCAACCTAGGGCCATGGCACTCCAGCCCTCCCGTAGGTCCACCCTTATTCCAACCCCGGGCCGTGGCATTTAAGCCTTCCCGTAGGTCCCCACCTTATTCCAGAAACTAAGGGTTTGAAAACATTTTCCTTCCTTCAGTTTTTTTTTCTTAAATCATTTCTTTGGACATATTTCACAAATGAGTCCAATATTTGATATCGGCTACCTCTTTAGCCCCTGAAGGATTTTCAAACATCATTTTCTCAAACAATAAGGTTTTGACAACCTTTATATCAAAATAGCATACGTTTTTCAACGTAAGTTTTCATAAACATTTTTGGATACACTTCATATGTCCATCTCACACTTAAAATCAACCAACATCCTTAACTATCGTCCTCAACAACTTCCACTATGATCAACACCATTAGATCATAACTTGAGGATATCGTACATCCAAATATATATAAATTCTAATAGGTAAGGTCATTGCCTAACCATAACCCAAAAATCATGAGATTATCATTTAATCTCTATCATTAATCCATGTCCTTAGCATCACCTGATCACCATTAACTCACTAACTACCTCACAATTATCACTAACACATCCATAATCATACTAAGCATAATTCAGAAAATTTCAGCTTGGCGCAGTCCGAAAGATTGAGCCGGTAAAAATAATTCCCGAACTCTTTTTCACTTGAAATTTTTATGGTAGAACCCCAACTTATAGTACTTGATGTCCGTCAAAAGTTTTGGTCACTTTGATCCATGAATAAACACAGAAAATTCCCTTTTTGCCCTTGGTCCGAAATATTTTTCTCTCCGTCCAGTTTTGGGAAAAATTCCGAAAACCATACTTATACTACTCCGATCATTATGAAATTTTATATGTAGGTTCTACACTTGTTGAACTACATATCTACAAAAAAATGGAGTCAAAATACCTTACCAATTTTTCCCAGTAAATCATGGAAGTTGCTGCCAGAATCTACCCTGATTTCCTTTCACTATTTTCACAAGTATAAGCCTATATGGACATAAATACAACATATACAAGCATATCCAAGCTATGAACATGTATACAAAAATATCCCCAAAGCTCCAAAAACACCATATTTCAACCAAAATCAATTATCCAAATTCAAGTGACTAATTCCAACTTAAGGGAATTCCTTACGTCAATAGAAGATTTCTAAAACCGTAGAAGCGTTAGATCTTTCCTTGAATCCAAAGTCCCTAAAACATCACCATAATAACAATATTTTTCATGCACTTATATTAACACTTAAGTTAAAGCTTAAGTCTTAGAAGGAATCGAACCGAACAAAACCGAAGTTCTTACCTATAGTAGAGCTCTTGGAGTTGAAGAAATGCCTAAGTGTTCTTGGATCACAATGGAAGACTAAGCTAAAATAATTTTCTTCTTCTTCCTAGTGTGTTACACGAAAGTGAAATGGAGAGTAGGAGAGAGATGAGATGATCTTGTTTGATATTGTTCTTGAAGACCAAGCAATCAAGTACAAAGCCTCCATACCTCATTAATGTTACATTAAATGGCCAAATCTTAGTCTAGGATTGGATTTGCCACATGTCATCACCCCATGGATCCCTTATGAAGATATCAAATCTAATTGGTCAGTTTATGCTTAATCCAGATGAATGTTCGGAGGATTATAACTTAATTCGGGAAAATTCTAATACCAAAATTATCGTAAAAATATTCCCGTCGCAAATCACCAAGTTTGGGAATTTTTCGGTATTCCGCTAAATATAGGTTCAGAGTCCGTAACAATTTATCCCTTACAGTCCATTTAAAATTTCTCTTGAACTAACTAGAAATTCAGGCTTAATCGTATGATACTTAATAATCCAAGTTCTAGAAAAATTCGAACTGAATCTATATCCTTAAAATTTTCTCGGTTCGTGACCGGTGCGTAGTTCGCAGCCTATCGATAACTAATCCTTAAAAAAAAAATTATTTCGAGCATCAAACCGTCTTCTCTTAAATGTCATAACTTAAAGACCTATTTTCCGAACCTCAAACTTATCGGAAAATACGAGGGGTTACAGAAATGATTTGAGAAAGAAAAACGGAAGGAAGAATCATTGTTTCAAACCCTTAGTTTCTAAAGCGAGTTGAGGAGGACCTTGATTGACCCACGGGTGGCTTTAAGTGCCATGGCCCAGTGGTCGTTGTGGATATTGTATGACTAGTTCATACTGCAGGGCGAAGTCTATTCGTCGATATGTTATAGTGTACGACCAGTTCATACTGCAGGGCGAAGTCTATTCGCCGGGTACTATATAACTCGTAGGATGAGGTATTCCTATGGGGGTGTGCACACTTAAGGTATAGTTACTCCAGAAGTCCGGGTAGGTGTTGTTTTTATGGACCTAGCTGGGCCAGCTAGGAATCATTTTAACGAACCTTACGTCCAGGGGATCAGTGTTAGACCGGGTGATGACCACTGAACCCGAGTTCGATAATCCAAGTGGTCAGAGTGGGAGTTATGAGAATGCTCCAAAGGCCTCACGCTCACTAAGAAGAAACTAAGGAAGTTTTAAAGATGAGAAAAGAGTTACTCTGTAACGACTTGAGAAGGAAATGATTCTATCCAAAATGTGACGAATTTTGAGCACGGAAATGTGCTGTTGAACCTCCTTTTGAGTTAAAATGAGGGAACTACTGGAAACGAAATATTTTACAAACTTGTCTGAAAAACAGAAAAATGTGTTTAAAGTGGCAATGATGCCGGTACCTTTATATGAGAAAAGTTTACGTGTTGAGTTAGCTTTACGCCTTATATTATATTATCTACTATTGATAACCTGATTGCAGGTAGAGCTATAACTCGTGGAAAAATTTTACAACTTTTACAACTTACAAATTATTATATTTTCGAAACCTTTGTCTACTTTTGAGTGACAATGGATTTCCTTACTTAGCCGTCGTGCTAACTACACTTCATTGTGTACCTTATCAGATGAAGTCTAGCGTGGGTATGCCCCTGCCTCTGTTTCTGATCCTCCAGCTCTGGCTCATGCTTCTGTCCCAGTTGCACTCCTGATCCCGTTCCTATCCCTGTTCAATCAGTGGTACCCATTTTGGGCTCCTGCCTTCGTTAATCCGTTATGCCTCAAGAGAAAAGTCAAGTCTGACCTTCTTGTACATATCTTTTGTAGCCATGGTAGTACTAACATGGGTAGTAAGAACGGGAATAGTCCAAACTCTTTGTTGATGGGCTGTAAGAAACTCTTATATATATATATATATATCCGTGGCTAGTATAGCTACTCTTGTGCTGCATGTATATAAGATTATGTTGGATTTTGACGATAAGAAACACGATCCTTGTCTTTAGTCTGTTAGCCTGTGCACCTAGAGTGAACTCTATCTGTATTCGAGTGGGGTTCAGTCTGGGTGTGGCGGTAACTACTCCGGAGATACGGCATAGCCGAACCGGGGTGTTACAAATCATGTTGGTTTTCAAAGTTTAAAAATGTGAAAGGTGAAATATATCATTATTATGATTTTAGCAGTCTACTAATAACAAATATAAGTATTATTGTATTAATTTAAATTTTGTGTAGTACAAATGTTTTAAACAAATTTTATAAAATACATAAATTATAAAAATTTACAAATCTAAAATAATAGTTATTATTTAAATATTACGAGCCCAAAACAAATTAATTTACGTTAATAACATAATTGAAGAAAACTAACATAAAAATGAACTAATTGAACTAACTTACATTTGCGGAGTTTGAAAAAAATATAATGTTATTGGTAAATGTCTCACATTTAAATATAATATTATTAAATTAATTGAAATTCACATATTTAAGAATGATGCATCATATCAAGATCTATCAATTTAAAATGAAAAAAAGAATAAAAGACAATAAAACTAAAGGAAATAAACTTTCAATAAATTAGTTAAAAACATATCATAGATCTACAAATATTGAATTGAACCACAAAGTCAATTGTGGACCTATTAATTAAATGATGATCTAGAGATGTTTTGATTGTGCTACATTTACAGGTTGAAAAATATTTAGAAACAAAACTAAGTGGTTTCCAGACATCTATTACTATTTATGATAACAGACAATAGTTTAAGGCAAAAACTTGTGTTTGACCGTCTAATGGTATCAATCCGTGAGACGGGTCGAATCTTTAATTAACGATATCAAAGATTTGACTCGTCTTACGGATTGAGACCCATGAGACGGTTTCACACAAGTGTTACTCAAAGTTTAAAATAACACCAAAGTAGATTTTGAAACAAAACTCAAATATCAATGCAAATTTTTAAAATAAGAATGTATATTTTTTTCATGCAAGGAAAAAAATATAATATTTATCAATATCTATATAATAAAAAAATTATCAATTTCTATTTTTATCCATTTATGTAGACATATATTATATTTATAGTATTTTGTACAATATGAAAATATATACACATTTTTTAATAGAATTGTGGTTACAGGCATAATTATACACGTTAATTACTACAATGGTTACTTCTTAAAAAAATATTTTAAAATATGTATAAACTCATACTATTAATTAAAAATTCAAAAATATTTAAAAATTTGTCTAAATATGTAATATATTTAGGGACTACATTAATCCATATAAATTTAAAAATTAAATTCTTTTAATTTGTAAATGTAATTTTCTTAATTATAATTAATAAAATATAAAATATAATTAAGAATAAAATTATAAAATTAACAAAATGTGTATTCATAAATATTTATATTTTAAAAAATGCATACATACATATACTTATGCATTATATTAACCATACAACATTAAAATGCTATTTTTTAATTTCTAAATTTAATTATTTTAATTATAATATATCAATATAAATTATAATTAAAAAAATTATATTATAGAATTTTCATATATACATATTAATAAATATTATTTGTATATATAATATATTACACAATCTTATAAGAAAGTGTGTCTAATTAGAGTTTAAAATCACATATACAGAATTTAAAATTTATATTTTTTAATTTCTTAGTATAATTTTCTTAGTTATTATTCATATTGTTAGAATTATAATATATATGAAATAAAATTAGGAATAATTCAATTTAATTATGTAAATTTTCCTCTATAAATTTATATAAATATTTACATGAATAGAGATTATATTAATCATACAAAATTTTAATTTTTTATGCTACGATAATAGATACTTGACTAAATATATAAAAATCCAACTATATTATTATATTGTACATTTTAATATATTTGTATGTTTTAAATTTTTTTTATTTAAGTTCATAATTAAAAAAAAATTCCGTGCACCGCACGGGTAAAACACTAGTTATAATTATAACTAAAGAATAATTTTTTTTCGACATTAATGTACTATAATTAGTAAGCCATTTTTTAATACTTTCCTAATATAATTTGTATCTAATTGATTTAGAGACTAATATATAAATCATACATTTCAAGATTTGTTTACCTTACCATAATTCCTTATTTTTCATTGTATTTCTTGTTTTTTATTTTATTTTATTTTATTTATTTATTTACTTAGATGAATAAAATAATAGTAATGATTATCTTCTACATGTATCTATATTAAATGACATGGATATAATATATTTGGACTATGCATATTACTAACATATTTTATGTTGAAACGTGTGGTTTTAGTGGGAGTGGATAGAGGTGGTAAAACGAGGAAAAAAGAATTCCCCAAGTGTCGTGTTCTCAAAGAAGGTAAATTGGAGTTGAATAACGTTTTGGCATTTGGGGAGTTAAGAGGCAAGAGTCACATAAATGGCTAGAGAATGAAAATGTCATAAAAATAAAGGGTCGCTAGAACAAAATAAGGTAAACAACGAAAATGAAACGGGGATTGGGACTCTTAACTAACTCACATCGTTGACACTACTAGAGGGATTACAAACTATGCGATTCGGACTCGACTAGGGAGTTCACGGCACAACACCGAGTGACGTCACACTCGGACTCCCACATCCTCAGTCGGTTGGGGCATTTCATCGAACACCTTGTCTACCACTCTTCCCGGACCTCATTCTTCCGGATAGAGGGTGGGGATGTGGATGAGTTGGACTCGTGAGGACCTGCTATCGCGCAATCACTCACTTTCACAGGGTTTGCTACCTAATGTGGCCACACTTAGGCACAAAGCATATCAAACATCAACCATACAAGTATTTGAATCCAAATTCATCAAGCTTACAATCGATCGGAAATATTTAAACAAATCAACCACACAACTAGCTTTGGGGCCACCAATCCCCTAATATAACCTAAGCTAACATCATTCAAAGCAAAAGAAATAAACAAGAAAGAACAATGAAGGATCAAAAGGAAATAGCAATGAAATTAACTAAACAAGAGTAGAGAAAAGTTACCACATTGATCTAAGATATCTTATTACATCTTCACTCTCATTCATCTAGCTAAATCTACCATGGAAGAATCAATCTAAGCTAAGGAAAATGGGGGATTTCCCCCAAAAGGGAGAAAGCAAAATGAAATCAGATCTGGAAATTGGAGCCTCCTCTCAAAAATGCGGGGGAAGGGTTTAAATAGCCAACTCAAAGTCAAAATCCCGAGACTGCCCTTAATGGCCCGGTCCACGTCTCATCCACGCGTGGACTTATTTGTCTACAATTATCTTAAAAAGATCGATATATAATATGACTTATGTAATTATATTACTACTAAAATAAATATGGAAAAATAAGAAATAATTTAATTATAATTATTATAAAAATAAATTCAACGATCAATGTTTAACTTAATTACCATAATAATTATTAGTAGTCAATTACACTAATATATGTGCAATTATACTTTTATACCTTAAGTATATATTCATTTTCACCATATCGCATTTAGTTTTTTCTTCCTCCTTCATATTTGAATGAATTAATTATAATTATTATAAAAAAATCCAATAACCCATGTTTAATTATAATTTATATAACTAGTATTTTCACCCGTGCGATGCACGGAATGGATTTGTTATAATATATTAAGAATATTAGGATCGATATATCTACTATACTAATAAGAGCCAAAGAGAGTTAGGCCTAAAATGGTAGAAAAAATGGCGGTCAAATTATTTAATCAAATGGATGGTTCAGATGAATTATTTAATCAAATAGATGGTTAAGATAATTCAGATTAATATTATTAATAGAGATTACCTAATTTAACCCTACTTTTATGATTATCCGTTAAGTTTTCCGTTAAATATTCTCTTCTCCGTTAATATTCCGTTAACTTTTAACTTACCCATTAATTTCTATAAGAAAGGTCTAAGGTTTGAACCTCATCTCAATCAAATTTGACATAATTAAGTTTCTCACTCTATTTTACTGTTATTAAATTAAATAAATTAGTAGCTACATGTAACACCCCAATTTTTATGTTCTCAAAAGTTACTATTTATAGCACTTTTAAATATGGAAACCTTCCAAAATTAGAAAGCCGAAATAGGCAACACCTTTATTTAGAAACTAGTCACATTCCAACATATGAAAATAAACTGTTTAATGTACTCATGAACCAAAGGGTGTTACCGCCACACCTAAACTAACTATAGCAAGATGTAAGGCTAAACCACCACAACTCAAATAAAATGATGAACTCCCAAAATGGTCTAACTCCAAAACCTTATTACATAATATCCACCTAATACGGTCTATTGGCGCGCTCTTCAAGCTTCTATTACTTCCTGTTATCACATAATTCAAAACAACACAAAACACAAAATTAGCAAATTGCTAAGTAAGAAACTACTCCACCCCGTAAAGCAAACACCCAAGAATAAAGATTTACTCAATTAATTTTTTAAAACATTAACCACTAACATTTAATCTTTCGACCATTTCGAAAACCACATATATATTCTTATAATAAAATATAATCCACTTATAAATTAATAAATTAATTAATTAATTAAATACGCTTATGGAAGAACAATATCCCATAAAGGGAACAATCAATATCCCGTAAAGGGAATAATCCATATCCCGCGAAGGGAACAATCCATATCCCACGAAGAGAACAATCCATATCCCACGAAGGGAACACTCCATATCCCACGAAGGGAACAATCCATATCCCACGAAGGGAACAATTCATATCTTCCATAAGACTTTCTTCATAAAATTTTCTTTTAATGTATATATATTTAACCACCAAAACATTTTAACCATTCGGCTCAAAACTCAATTGTCCAAAATCAAATATTTAAATACACTTATTTCCAAATTCGCAAATTAGAAAATATTGATAATTCATATCTCAATTAAATTTACCAATCAACCATTGTGAAATACACCTTTGACATTTGATAGTACATAATTAAATATACTAAAAAAAATGCATGCATATATACACTCACTTATAAATTAACAAGTCACGAATCTAGTATATATATACGTTGCCAGTATCATCTATGAACAATAGAAATCTAAAAAAAATAACACTATATATATTCCTACGGCAATTTGCTTATATATGCATATATATATATATATATATATATATATATATATATATATATATAAAAGACAATTAGATAGGTTCACATTCATATTTAAATAGGTAGGTACATGTATATATAATTACGTAGGTCTATATATTATATATAATTCTATTAAAAAAAATTATACATATATATATATATATACGACACATACTAAATAGACAATATCTACATTTAATATTATTTTTTTAAGATAAATATCATTTGGTCATGCATAAAGCATACTACTAGTATACATAAAGATAGTTTTGAAAATCAATACATATAATTTAACTAGATATATAACCAATACATAAAATTTAACTATACGTATAGATATATAAATAATATACACAATGAATCATATACATCACATCATTCACCAATAAAATACATTTCTATCACAACTTTCAAAGAGAATCCATCTAAATCATATTTTTTTCACAATTTCAAATACGAGGTAAAAATCATCTTTAGTGGACATAAAAACTTACCGTAAATGCTTATTTCTTCAAAATTCCTCTAAACCTTCAGTTGCTCACGCGCTCCCCTTCTATCACCCATCACCATCATCCAACCAAATAAAAATACAAGAGAAACAACATACACATAAACATACATTCTCAACCAAAATCCTACAACTAAACTACACAAAATGAAAACAATTAAAATAGATAACTTACTAGACTTGTAGGATTACTTCAACCTTTTGAGGAATGTTTGAATAAGGAGGATGGAAGTTTTATATATATATTTTTTTACTGAACGGCAATGTGTATCAAGAAGAAAGAAGATTTTTTTTTTTAAAATTGATGGTCTCGGCTAAGGGAAGAAGAAGGAAAAGGCAAAATTATTTCATCCTCATAAATACATGACTTATATAAAATAAAGAATAACTTATTTAGAATTAAAACTTAGGTAACTGCCAATCATAATAATTTTGATTCAGAAATAATAAAGGAAAAGATATTACATATATATTATATAGACATGCTACTCTCATAAAATATATATACTACTTTCATATATAAAGTTATTTATGAATATAATACATATATACATCCACACGTTAGACTATATATATCCCTATTTCCATACAGTACTTTATATATATGATTTATCTATGGAAGGAATATATAGAGTTTATATATTTATATATCATAGTCTACCTGTACATATATATATGCCCAACTATTAATATATATTAAATAAATATATCCTTATAACCTACGTACACAAATTATATACATACCTAATTTACTCTAAATATTCTACTTGAAATTTCAATAGCTATCCATATAACATATCTATATATATGTACCAACAATATTTATATATTATGTACGTTGAAAACATAATAATAATAATAATAATAATAATAATAATAATAATAATAATAATACAAGGATCAAAAATAATAATAGTGAGGTTATAAGGAATCAAATGAATTTAGGACCCAAAGGATTTAAAAGAGTACAGATGGAAAAGAATTCTTAAGTCGGACAGAAGAAAGGAAAATACCGGGTATCACAATCTACCCTCCTTAAAGAATGTTTCGCCCTCGAAGCACTCTACATCCTAAAATACGTGTCAAAACTAAAACTTATAATTCTTTGCTATAACGCCTAAAGATAGAGTGTTAAACTACAACAAAAAATGATACATATGTATTTCTTTAATTTAGAATTATGTATCTACAATACCTTTATTTGAAAAAATTATTCATTATCAAAAAATTAAATTAAATAAGAGAAATAATTTCATTAGTTATATTGTCTTTATTTTCTCTCATGCAAAGATTCTTTACATTCAAATTTATCAATTGATATTCATTATGCAATCTATACTATTAATAAAAATAATATCCTCAACTTAACTACCCCCAAAACACTCATATATTGTTAAGGTTTGCGTAATATTGTAAAATATGATAATACCAATGTTGTTTACAAAGAGGTTTTCAATAATGTGTAAATATAATCGGTGATATTATGTTTTTTCTAAGATGGCAAAATTGCAATATATCTACACAAAAAATATCTTTCACACACATGAGTTAGAATAGCAATTGAATACTATAACTGAGTTACTAGAGAACGGGCATATTTGCCTAATTTATAAAATCATAAACAAGGATATTAAAATCTCTAAAGTTCCAACACCGCATACGTACATCTACAAATTAGCTATTAATTAAGCAATTATTTGTTAGAATTCAAACTATGATAGCATCAGAAAACATAATCGATCCAAAACATATCTTCAATTGCACTATATAATATTTGATGTTATAATTTATATAATTACTAGTTTTATACGCGCATTGCGCGAATGGGTTAATGCCCAATGTTTATATTTAAATAAATATTTGAAAGTATATCAATGCAAGATTATATAGGAGAAGTTTATACATGAGTAATTGAATGTCGAATTTTTTTTATTTAAATATCTAACTCAAAGTATATGAATCCAAGATAATATAGAAAATTCATTATAATTATTACTAAAATAAATGTTTGCAACCTTGTAAAATCGATAGTCTAAATATTTGGTCTAAAATGATAGTCTAAAAAATACTACTTTTAGTTTGAATTTTTCTAAGTGTTCTTAATTCTCTTTGAGAACATTGCCATTGTCTTCATCTTTACTATTTGTTCTCTTCCTTTTGTTGGTAGTGTGTTATTTGCAATTCGGTTATTGTTGGTAGCATAGATGACAACGTCATGCAATGAGATTATGATATAGGAGCTATGAACTTTCCTTTAAGTGTTCTGCTTGGGTTCATTTGGTTAACCATTATTGTTGAATGAGTTATTGTGGATAAAGAAATCCCTAGTTTAAGAAAAAGATTAATAAATTAATAAAATTTGAAAATTTAAAATATTATGTATTCCAAAGATATTAAAAGGTAGTTTCATCGCTTCAATTTGCTTGGTAATGGGTTATTTGAGTACTTTCATTGTCAACAAATCCCCAAGTAGTTAATATGATTGGTTTCAAACTATTCTTTTTTATTTTTTCATGGTATTAAAGAAATACATATCGTATCATTTTTGGTGTAATACTAGCTAATTTTTAATTCAATAAGAGTAAAATAGAGTGATTCGCTTCAATTTTTGGGTATTATTTGAGTACTCTCTTTGTCAACCAATCCCCAAGTAGTTAATATAATTAGCTTCAAATTATTTCAATTTTTTTCATAGTATTAATAAAATACTTGGTAAATAAATATATAACATTATTTTGTACTATAACTTTGATATTTAATTACAAGATATTGTAAAATAAGATAATGGACAATGT
>NC_044929.1:15346694-15347311 GCF_003576645.1 Ipomoea triloba | reverse complement strand
CACAATTTCAAATACGAGGTAAAAATCATCTTTAGTGGACATAAAAACTTACCGTAAATGCTTATTTCTTCAAAATTCCTCTAAACCTTCAGTTGCTCACGCGCTCCCCTTCTATCACCCATCACCATCATCCAACCAAATAAAAATACAAGAGAAACAACATACACATAAACATACANATATTTATTTACCAAGCATTTTATTAATACTATGAAAAAAATTGAAATAATTTGAAGCTAATTATATTAACTACTTGGGGATTGGTTGACAAAGAGAGTACTCAAATAATAACCCAACAAATTGAAGCGGAATCACTCTATTTTANCAAGAGAAACAACATACACATAAACATACATTCTCAACCAAAATCCTACAACTAAACTACACAAAATGAAAACAATTAAAATAGATAACTTACTAGACTTGTAGGACTACTTCAAACTTTTGAGGAATGTTTGAATAAGGAGGATGGAAGTTATATATATATATATTTTTACTGAACGGCAATGTGTATCAAGAAGAAAGAAGATTTTTTTTTTTTAAAGATGATGGTCTCGGCTAAGGGAAGAAGAAGGAAAAGGCAAAATTATTTCATCCTCATAAATACATGACTTATA
>NC_044929.1:15344863-15346669 GCF_003576645.1 Ipomoea triloba | reverse complement strand
TCTTTAATTTAGAATTATGTTCTACAATACCTTATTTGAAAAAATTATTCATTTCAAAAAATTAAATTAAATAAGAGAATAATTTCATTAGTTATATTGTCTTTATTTTCTTCTCATGCAAAGATTCTTTACATTCAAATTTATCAATTGATATTCATTACATTAGTCCATTATCTTATTTTTACAATATCTTGTAATTAAATATCAAAGTTATAGTACAAATAATGTTATATATTTATTTACCAAGTATTTTATTAATACTATGAAAAAATTAAATAATTTGAAGCTAATTATATTAACTACTTGGGGATTGGTTGACAAAGAGAGTACTCAAATAACCCAACAAATTGAAGCGGAATCACTCTATTTTACTCTTATTGAATTAAATAAATTAGCTAGTAGTTACACCAAAAAATGATACGTATGTATTTCTTTAATACCATGAAAAAATAAAAAAGAATAGTTTGAAACCAATCATATTAACTACTTGGGGGATTTGTTGACAATGAAAGTACTCAAATAACCCATTACCAAGCAAATTGAAGCGATAAACTACCTTTTAATATCTTTGGAATACATAATATTTTAAATTTTTAAATTTTTATTAATTTATTTAATCTTTTTTCTTAAACTAGGGATTTCTTTATATGCAATCTATACTATTAATAAAAATAATATCCTCAACTTAACTACCCCCAAAACACTCATATATTGTTAAGGTTTGCGTAATATTGTAAAATATGATAATACCAATGTTGTTTACAAAGAGGTTTTCAATAATGTGTAAATATAATCGGTGATATTATGTTTTTTTCTAAGATGGCAAAATTGCAATATATCTACACAAAAATATATCTTTCACACACATGAGTTAGAATAGCAATTGAATACTATAACTGAGTTACTAGAGAACGGGCATATTTGCCTAATTTATAAAAATCATAAACAAGGATATATAAAATCTCTAAAGTTCCAACACCGCATACGTACATCTACAAATTAGCTATTAATTAAGCAATTATTTGTTAGAATTCAAACTATGATAGCATCAGAAAACATAATCGATCCAAAACATATCTTCAATTGCACTATATAATATTTGATGTTATAATTTATATAATTACTAGTTTTATACGCGCATTGCGCGAATGGGTTAATGCCCAATGTTTATATTTAAATAAATATTTGAAAGTATATCAATGCAAGATTATATAGGAGAAGTTTATACATGGTAATTGAATGTCGAATTTTTTTTTATTTAAATATCTAACTCAAAGTATATGAATCCAAGATAATATAGAAAATTCATTATAATTATTACTAAAATAAATGTTTGCAACCTTGTAAAATCGATAGTCTAAATATTTGGTCTAAAAATGATAGTCTAAAAAAATACTACTTTTAGTTTGAATTTTTCTAAGTGTTCTTAATTCTCTTTTGAGAAACATTGCCATTGTCTTCATCTTTACTATTTGTTCTCTTCCTTTTTGTTGGTAGTGTGTTATTTGCAATTCGGTTATTGTTGGTAGCATAGATGACAACGTCATGCAATGAGATTATGATATAGGAGCTATGAACTTTCCTTTAAGTGTTCTGCTTGGGGTTCATTTGGTTTAACCATTATTGTTGAATGAGTTATTGTGGATAAAGAAATCCCTAGTTTNNACTCTCATAAAATATATATACTACTTTCATATATAAAGTTATTTATGAATATAATACATATATACATCCACACGTTAGACTATATATATCCCTATTTCCATACAGTACTTTATATATATGATTTATCTATGGAAGGAATAT
>NC_044929.1:15342823-15344838 GCF_003576645.1 Ipomoea triloba | reverse complement strand
TCTTTAATTTAGAATTATGTAGTCTACAATACCTTATTTGAAAAAATTATTCATTTCAAAAAATTAAATTAAATAAGAGAATAATTCATTAGTTATATTGTCTTTATTTTCTTCTCATGCAAAGATTCTTTACATTCAAATTTATCAATTGATATTCATTACATTAGTCCATTATCTTATTTTTACAATATCTTGTAATTAAATATCAAAGTTATAGTACAAATAATGTTATATATTTATTTACCAAGTATTTTATTAATACTATGAAAAAAATTTAAATAATTTGAAGCTAATTATATTAACTACTTGGGGATTGGTTGACAAAGAGAGTACTCAATAATAACCCAACAAATTGAAGCGGAATCACTCTATTTTACTCTTATTGAATTAAATAAATTAGTAGTAGTTACACCAAAAAATGATACATATGTATTTCTTTAATACCATGAAAAAATAAAAAAGAATAGTTTGAAACCAATCATATTAACTACTTGGGGGATTTGTTGACAATGAAAGTACTCAAATAACCCATTACCAGCAAATTGAAGCGAAAACTACCTTTTAATATCTTTGGAATACATAATATTTTAAATTTTAAATTTTTATTAATTTATTTAATCTTTTTCTTAAACTAGGGATTTCTTTATCCACAATAACTCATTCAACAATAATGGTTAAACCAAATGAACCCCAAGCAGAACACTTAAAGGAAAGTTCATAGCTCCTATATCATAATCTCATTGCATGACGTTGTCATCTATGCTACCAACAATAACCGAATTGCAAATAACACACTACCAACAAAAAGGAAGAGAACAAATAGTAAAGATGAAGACAATGGCAATGTTTCTCAAAAGAGAATTAAGAACACTTAGAAAAATTCAAACTAAAAGTAGTATTTTTTTAGACTATCATTTTTAGACCAAATATTTAGACTATCGATTTTACAAGGTTGCAAACATTTATTTTAGTAATAATTATAATGAATTTTCTATATTATCTTGGATTCATATACTTTGAGTTAGATATTTAAATAAAAAAAAATTCGACATTCAATTACTCATGTATAAACTTCTCCTATATAATCTTGCATTGATATACTTTCAAATATTTATTTAAATATAAACATTGGGCATTAACCCATTCGCGCAATGCGCGTATAAAACTAGTAATTATATAAATTATAACATCAAATATTATATAGTGCAATTGAAGATATGTTTTGGATCGATTATGTTTTCTGATGCTATCATAGTTTGAATTCTAACAAATAATTGCTTAATTAATAGCTAATTTGTAGATGTACGTATGCGGTGTTGGAACTTTAGAGATTTTATATATCCTTGTTTATGATTTTTATAAATTAGGCAAATATGCCCGTTCTCTAGTAACTCAGTTATAGTATTCAATTGCTATTCTAACTCATGTGTGTGAAAGATATATTTTTGTGTAGATATATTGCAATTTTGCCATCTTAGAAAAAAACATAATATCACCGATTATATTTACACATTATTGAAAACCTCTTTGTAAACAACATTGGTATTATCATATTTTACAATATTACGCAAACCTTAACAATATATGAGTGTTTTGGGCGGTAAGTTAAAGTTGAGGATATTATTTTTATTAATAGTATAGATTGCATTGCAGGGAAATATATGTACTGTATTATTACGATTAGTAATTTTAATCTACAATTGTATTACGAATAGGAACGTAGGTAAAAATATATTTTATAAAGAATTGTATTACTATATTTTAATTTACAATTGTATTACGAATAGGAATTGCATTAACTTATTTTACAATATTAAACAAACCTTAATAGTATAGGAATTTGNATAATAATAATAATAATAATAATAATAATAATAATAATAATAATAATAATAATAATAATACTAATAATAATAATAATAATAATAATAATAATACAAGGGTCAAAAATAATAATAGTGAGGTTATAAGGAATCAAATGAATTTAGGACCCAAAGGATTTAAAAGAGTACAGA
>NC_044929.1:15291271-15342798 GCF_003576645.1 Ipomoea triloba | reverse complement strand
TAGCTACATGTAACACCCAATTTTTATGTTCTCAAAAGTTACTATTTATAGCACTTTTAAATATGGAAACCTTCCAAAATTAGAAAGCCGAAATAGGCAACACCTTTATTTAGAAACTAGTCACATTCCAACATATGAAAATAAACTGTTTAATGTACTCATGAACCAAAGGGTGTTACCGCCACACCTAAACTAACTATAGCAAGATGTAAGGCTAAACCACCACAACTCAAATAAAATGATGAACTCCCAAAATGGTCTAACTCCAAAACCTTATTACATAATATCCACCTAATACGGTCTATTGGCGCGCTCTTCAAGCTTCTATTACTTCCTGTTATCACAGAATTCAAAACAACACAAAACACAAAATTAGCAAATTGCTAAGTAAGAAACTACTCCACCCCGTAAAGCAAAACACCCAAGAATAAAGATTTACTCAATTAATTTTTTTAAAACATTAACCACTAACATTTAATCTTTCGACCATTTCGAAAACCACATATATATTCTTATAATAAATATAATCCACTTATAAATTAATAAATTAATTAATTAATTAAATACGCTTATGGAAGAACAATATCCCATAAAGGGAACAATCAATATCCCGTAAAGGGAATAATCCATATCCCGCGAAGGGAACAATCCATATCCCACGAAGGAACAATCCATATCCACGAAGGGCGAAGGGAACAATCCATATCCCACGAAGGGAACAATTCATATCTTCCATAAGACTTTCTTCATAAAATTTTTTAATGTATATATATTTAACCACCAAAACATTTTAACCATTCGGCTCAAAACTCAATTGTCCAAAATCAAATATTTAAATACACTTATTTCCAAATTCGCAAATTAGAAAAATATTGATAATTCATATCTCAATTAAATTTACCAATCAACCATTGTGAAATACACCTTTGACATTTGATAGTACATAATTAAATATACTAAAAAAAATGCGCATATATACACTCACTTATAAATAAAGTCACGAATCTAGTATATATATAAGTCTATAATCACAGTATCATCTATGAACAATAGAAATCTAAAAAAATAACTATATATATTCCTACGGCAATTTGCTATATATATATATATATATATATATATATATATATATATATATATATATTATATATATATATAAAGACAAAGATAGGTTCACATTCATTTAAATAGGTATGTATATATATTACGTAGTCTATATATATTATAAATACTACATATATATATATACACATACTAAATAGATAATATCTACATTTAATATTATTTTTTTAAGATAAAATCATTTTGGTCATGCATACAGCATACTACTAGTATACATAAAGATAGTTTTGAAAATCAATACATATAATTTATACTAGATATATAACCAATACATAAAATTTAACTATACGTATAGATATATAAATAATATACACAATGAATCATATACATCACATCATTCACCAATAAAATACATTTCTATCACAACTTTCAAAGAGAATCCATCTAAATCATATTTTTTTCACAATTTCAAATACGAGGTAAAAATCATCTTTAGTGGACATAAAAACTTACCGTAAATGCTTATTTCTTCGAAATTCCTCTAAACCTTCAGTTGCTCACGCGCTCCCCTTCTATATCACCATCATCCAACCAAATAAAAATACAAGAGAAACAACATACACATAAACATACATTCTCAACCAAAATCCTACAACTAAACTACCCAAAATGAAAACAATTAAAAGATAACTTACTAGACTTGGGATTACTTCAACCTTTTGAGGAATGTTTGAATAAGGAGGATGGGAAGTTTTATATATATATTTTTTACTGAACGGCAATGTGTATCAAAGAAGAAAGAAGATTTTTTTTTTTTAAAGATGATGGTCTCGGCTAAGGGAAGAAGAAGGAAAAGGCAAAATTATTTCATCCTCATAAATACATGACTTATATAAAATAAAGAATAACTTATTTAGAATTAAAACTTAGGTAACTGCCAATCATAATAATTTTGATTCAGAAATAATAAAGGAAAAGATATTACATATATATTATATAGACATGCTACTCTCATAAAATATATATACTACTTTCATATATAAAGTTATATATGAATATAATACATATATACATCCACACGTTAGACTATATATATCCCTATTTCCATACAGTACTTTATATATATGATTTATCTATGGAAGGAATATATAGAGTTTATATATTTATATATCATAGTCTACCTGTACATATATATATGCCCAACTATTAATATATATTAAATAAATATATCCTTATAACCTACGTACAAATTATATACATACCTAATTTACTCTAAATATTACTTGAAATTTCAATAGCTATCCATATAACATATCTATATATATGTACCACAATATTTATATATTATGTACGTTGGATAATAATAATAATAATAATATAATAATAATAATATAATAATAATAATAATAATAATAATAATAATAATACAAGGTCAAAATAATAATAGTGAGGTTATAAGGAATCAAATGAATTTAGGACCCAAAGGATTTAAAAGAGTACAGATGGAAAAGAATTCTTAAGTCGGACAGAAGAAAGGAAAATACCGGGTATCACAATCTACCCTCCTTAAAGAATGCTTCGCCCTCGAAGCACTCTACATCCTAAAATACGTGTCAAAACTAAAACTTATAATTCTTTGCTATAACGCCTAAAGATAGAGTGTTAAACTACAACAAAAAATGATACATATGTATTTCTTTAATTTAGAATTATGTATCTACAATACCTTTATTTGAAAAATTATTCATTATCAAAAAATTAAATTAATAAGAGAAATAATTTCATTAGTTATATTGTCTTTATTTTCTCTCATGCAAAGATTCTTTACATTCAAATTTATCAATTGATATTCATTACATTATCCATTATCTTATTTTTACAATATCTTGTAATTAAATATCAAAGTTATAGTACAAAATAATTTATATATTTATTTACCAAGTATTTTATTAATACTATGAAAAAAATTGAAATAATTTGAAGCTAATTATATTAACTACTTGGGGATTGGTTGACAAAGAGAGTACTCAAATAATAACCAACAAATTGAAGCGGAATCACTCTATTTTACTCTTATTGAATTAAATAAATTAGTAGTAGTTACACCAAAAAATGATACGTATGTATTTCTTTAATACCATGAAAAAATAAAAAAGAATAGTTTGAAACCAATCATATTAACTACTTGGGGGATTTGTTGACAATGAAAGTACTCAAATAACCCATTACCAGCAAATTGAAGCGATAAACTACCTTTTAATATCTTTGGAATACATAATATTTTAAATTTTTAAATTTTTATTAATTTATTTAATCTTTTTCTTAAACTAGGGATTTTCTTTATCCACAATAACTCATTCAACAATAATGGTTAAACCAAATGAACCCAAGCAGAACACTTAAAGGAAAGTCATAGCTCCTATATCATAATCTCATTGCATGACGTTGTCATCTATGCTACCAACAATAACCGAATTGCAAATAACACACTACCAACAAAAAGGAAAGGAAGAGAACAAATAGTAAAGATGAAGACAATGGCAATGTTTCTCAAAAGAGAATTAAGAACACTTAGAAAAATTCAAACTAAAAGTAGTATTTTTTTAGACTATCATTTTTAGACCAAATATTTAGACTATCGATTTTACAAGGTTGCAAACATTTATTTTAGTAATAATTATAATGAATTTTCTATATTATCTTGGATTCATATACTTTGAGTTAGATATTTAAATAAAAAAAAATTCGACATTCAATTACTCATGTATAAACTTCTCCTATATAATCTTGCATTGATATACTTTCAAATATTTATTTAAATATAAACATTGGGCATTAACCCATTCGCGCAATGCGCGTATAAAACTAGTAATTATATAAATTATAACATCAAATATTATATAGTGCAATTGAAGATATGTTTTGGATCGATTATGTTTTCTGATGCTATCATAGTTTGAATTCTAACAAATAATTGCTTAATTAATAGCTAATTTGTAGATGTACGTATGCGGTGTTGGAACTTTAGAGATTTTATATATCCTTGTTTATGATTTTTATAAATTAGGCAAATATGCCCGTTCTCTAGTAACTCAGTTATAGTATTCAATTGCTATTCTAACTCATGTGTGTGAAAGATATATTTTTGTGTAGATATATTGCAATTTTGCCATCTTAGAAAAAAACATAATATCACCGATTATATTTACACATTATTGAAAACCTCTTTGTAAACAACATTGGTATTATCATATTTTACAATATTACGCAAACCTTAACAATATATGAGTGTTTTGGGCGGTAAGTTAAAGTTGAGGATATTATTTTTATTAATAGTATAGATTGCATTGCAGGGAAATATATGTACTGTATTATTACGATTAGTAATTTTAATCTACAATTGTATTACGAATAGGAACGTAGGTAAAAATATATTTTATAAAGAATTGTATTACTATATTTTAATTTACAATTGTATTACGAATAGGAATTGCATTAACTTATTTTACAATATTAAACAAACCTTAATAGTATAGGAATTTGTTTGGAGGGAAGTTAAAGTTGACGATATTGTTTTTATTAATAGTATAGATAGTATATATTGCATTGCAGAGAAATATATATACTGTATTAGTACGATTAGTAATTTTAATCTAGAATTGTATTACGAATAGGAATGTAGGTAAAAATATATTTTATTAGGAATTGTATTACTATATTTTAATTTACAATTGTATTACGAATAGGAATTGCATTACCATATTTTACAATATTAAACAAACCTTAATAGTATAGGAATTTTTTGGGCGGGAAGTTAAAGTTGAAGATATTGTTTTTATTAATAGTATAGATTGCATTGCAGGGAAATATATGTACTATATTATTACGATTAGTAATTTTAATCTACAATTGTATTACGAATAGGAACGTAGTTAAAAATATATTTTGTTAGGAATTGTATTACTACATTTTAATTTACAATTGTATTACGAATAGGAATTGTATTATCATATTTTACAATATTACGCAAACTTAACAGTATATGAGTGTTTTGGGCGGGAAGTTAAAGATGAGGATATAGTTTTTATTAATAGTATAGATTGCATTGCAGGGAAATATATGTACTGTATTATTACAATTAGTAATTTTAATCTAGAATTGTATTACGAATAGAAACGTAGGTGAGAATATATTTTGTTAGGAATTGTATTACTATAATTTAATTTACAATTGTATTACGAATAGGAATTGCATTACCATATTTTACTATATTACGCAAACCTTAACAGTATAGCAGTGTTTTGGGCGGGAAGTTAAAGTTGAGGATATTGTTTTTATTAATAGTATAGATATAGATTGCATTGCAGGGAAATATATGTACTGTACTATTACAATTAGTAATTTTACTCTACAATTGTATTACGAATAGGAACGTAGTTAAAAATATATTTTGTTAGGAATTGTATTACTACATTTTAATTTACAATTGTATTACGAATAGGAAGTATTACTACATTTTAATTTACAATTGTATTACGAATAGGAATTGTATTATCATATTTTACAATATTACGCAAACTTAA
Source organism: Ipomoea triloba (assembly GCF_003576645.1). NCBI lineage: Eukaryota > Viridiplantae > Streptophyta > Magnoliopsida > Solanales > Convolvulaceae > Ipomoea > Ipomoea triloba. The sequence goes on along the minus strand of NC_044929.1, from coordinate 15,337,153 downwards.
CAGTATATGAGTGTTTTGGGCGGGAAGTTAAAGCAAACTTAACAGTATATGAGTGTTTTGGGCGGGAAGTTAAAGCTGAGGATATAGTTTTTATTAATAGTATAGTGTTTTGGGCGGGAAGTTAAAGCTGAGGATATAGTTTTTATTAATAGTATAGATTGCATTGCAGGGAAATATATGTACTGTATTATTACAATTAGTAATTTTAATCTAGAATTGTATTACGAATAGAAACGTAGGTGAGAATATATTTTGTTAGGAATTGTATTACTATAATTTAATTTACAATTGTATTACGAATAGGAATTGTATTACCATATTTTACTATATTACGCAAACCTTAACAGTATAGGAGTGTTTTGGGCGGGAAGTTAAAGTTGAGGATATTGTTTTTATTAATAGTATAGATATAGATTGCATTGCACGGAAATATATGTACTGTACTATTACGATTAGTAATTTTAATCTAGAATTGTATTACGAATAGGAACGTAGGTAAAAATATATTTTGTTAGGAAATTAAATTACTATATTTTAATTTACAATTGTATTACGAATAGGAATTGTATTATCATATTTTACAATATTACGCAAACCTTAACAGTATAGGAGTGTTTTGGGCGGGAAGTTAAAGTTGAGGATATTGTTTTTATTAATAGTATAGATTATATATCGATCCAAATATTCTTACAATATTATAACAAATTCATTCCGTGCAACGCACAAGCGAAAATACTAGTAGCATATTACAAAGAAAATGTGTCATTTACTATTTTATTTTCAAAAATTCTAAAATCTCATATTTATCATTTACTATTTCTACAATTTTAATAAGAGCCAATAAAATTAGGGTTCTAACGCAAAGAAAAATATGTTGGTGGTAATTATTTACTTAAATGAATGGTTCATATTATTTTGGTTTTAGTAATTTTTAATTATTTTCCTTCTTTATCTTCTATTATATTATTTTCTTTTCTTAAATAACCCCACATTTGGTTAATATCTACAATTATTATAAAAGCCAATAATGTTACTCTTAACTGGAACTAAAAAATGTTGGTGTAATAGTCTGCTATAACATATTGTACTTTGTGTTTTTCTTATTGTGCAACCTCCAATTATATTCCTAATATATCCTAATCTTTTATAATTTTACCAAATTCTTTCTGTCAAATATAACGGAAGTTTAGCCTCAAATTCTTAAGACAATTTGTTTCTTTATTGCGGTTTTCAAACAAATTGGCAATTTGTTTCTTAGTAAAATTCTATAATACAATTCTATATAGATTTTTAACTTAAAATTAGAATATTGAAGTTTTAATAGGATTCGATAATGCAATTTTGTATAGATTCCTAACTTAAACCATTATTCTACCCAAAACAACAGTATATAAACCCTTCACCGTCTCATTGGTATTCACCCAAAACTAAACCTAACATATTCTGCAATACACCATCTACGTGACATTCTATAGGTATGATTGTCAAAATCTTATCATGTTGGTTATATTATTTGTATTTGTACTCATAATGATTACAATTTTTTTTTTTAAATCAATGATGGTATACTCATTAATTAGTATAACTTCAATATCATTATGTAAATATATCTATTGTATAATATGTTCATATATACTTGTATCCTTGTATGTAATGTTGTGGTTCTCATTATATTCTTCTATAATCTACACATTTTAGTTACTCATTACTCCCTAATCTATGATTTTTGAATTTATGTTGTGGTTCCATTGTATTATTTCATAACATCCTTTATGAACATATTTCCAATGGCACAAAGATATTAGTCATGACAAATGCAGTAAAGTTAATTGATATTGACACACAAACTGTGGACTAGAGTCTTAAAGTTCGTGTCATTAAGAAAAACGAACCAAAAAACGCTATTGGAACACCTGGGAAAGAGCATATGCTCATCGTTCTTGAGGATGAAACTGTAAGTAAATAGTAAAAAAATTCTCCCTTTATTATTATTATTATTATTTATTATTATTATTATTATTTTATTTTTGTCATTATTAGTTGTAGGGTCAACAACTAAGAATTCCACATATCAATAACCGCTTACAAGATGAAGAATATATAATACAATTGAGGTCTCAATCTTATACACAACAAGGCAAAAACATGGCATCATATACTATAACATCATTGCACGAATCATTTTCATTCACTACCTCTAGTAAACAAGATGCAATAAAGATACAACCAACGAAAAGGAAACTCAACTTCACTAAAGATTGAGAAAATGAAGACAATTCGAACCTCAGCAAATGCGCACTAAGAAAAATTAATTTACTCTACTCAAATTAGTACTCTTTATCCAATTGTTTACTTCCATTGGTTGATCGTGATAGATAGTCATCTATAGTTAGTGGTTTATTTGTTTCTATTTACTTCAGTTGTAATTTAGCTATTTACAATTTCGTTATGTTTTATTAAAATATATAAGCATTGAGACCATTTCTTTGATTTTTATTATTTCAGCATTTTTTCTCTCTCATTATTATATGACTACTTTAACCAATTAAGGAACACTAATTTAAAACTACGCATTGGGCATTGATTTAATCGCGCAAGGCGCGTTTGATAACTAGTAAACTTTAGTAACGGAATATTCCGTTAAATTTTAACTTACTAATTAATTCCTATAAGAAAAGTTTTAGGTTCGAACCCCATCCCAATCAGAGTTGACATAATTGTTAAACATATACTACAAATATGTTAGAGTATATTATTGAAAAGTGAGTACCCACCCTATTACTCTTATTAAATTAAATAAATTAGTAATTACAACAAAAAAATAATACATATGCATGTCTTTAATTTAGAATTCGATGTTTACAATGCTTTTATTCAAAAAAAAATATTCATTATCAAAAGATTAAAAAAGAGATATAATTTCATTAGTTATATTGTCACTATTTTCTACAATAAAAATTATTCATTATCAAGAAAATTAAAAAGAGATATAATTTCATTAGTTATATGTCTTTATCTTCTACAATAAAAATTATTCACTATCAAAAAATTAAAAAAGAGATATAATTTCATTGGTTATATTGTCTTTATTTTCTACAATGCAAAGATTCATTATCTTCAAATCATATTAACTACTTGGGGAGGATATGTTGATATATAAGACATTCAAATAACCTAATAAATTGAAGCGTGAAACTACCCTGTAATATTTTTTGGACTACATCACAGTTGTTCACGTTAAAGATCATACGCATTAACATCTCATATATAATCTTGTATATTAATATACTTTGAAGTACTTATTTAAAAATAAATATTGAACATTATCATATTCGCACAATGCGCGTGAAAAAACTAGTTATTCCATAAATTTTAATGCCTTATTATTATTATTATTATTATTATTACTAGCATTTTCACCCGTGCGATGCACGGAATGAATTTGTTATAATATATTAATAATATTTGGATCGATATATAATTATATAAATTATAACATCAAATATTATATAGTGCAATTGAAGATATGTTTTGAATCGATTATGTTTTCTGATGCTATCCTTGTTTGAATTCTAGCAAATAATTGCTTAATTAATAGCTAATGTGTAGATGTACGCATGCGGCGCTTGAACTTTAGAGATTTTATATATCATTGTTTATGATTTTTATAAATTAGGCAAATATGCTCGTTCTCTAGTAACTCAGTTATAGTATCCAATTGTTATTCTAATCCATGTGTATGGAAGATATATTTTTGTCTAGATATATTGCAATTTTTCCATCTTGAAAAAAAATATAATATCATCGGTTGTATTTACACATTATTGAAAACCTCTTTATAAACAACATTGGTAGTAGCAACACAATCTTGTCCATCCTCGTCTAGAACTAATTAACACTTTCAGGCTATCAGGATGGGTGATTAAAAACTGGCTTGGTTTTTTTAGCAATAACCCAACGTAAGTTAGTGTTCGGCCCTGGCTTTTGTTGAAAGTCATGGCATATGCAAGCATCAATGAGAATTATTTATGCTGGAACTTGAAGGGCAATCTCGTATCAGAAAGAGTGAGAGACATTCGAGGGATAAGAACTTTGGTTCCTTCATGTGTCCCATTAATTATTCTTGCTTCAACAATGTGATCTGGCAATCTTGTGATGATGAGTCGCGTGCTTTTATAAAGACCAAGAGAATGGTCTTTCTTCCACAATAACATAACGGGTGCACTTGCCTTTAATTAATGTCAATGAATGATTAATTAAAAAATCATATACAATCTCAAACTATTTAAGAATTTAGGAGTGTGTACTTCTAATAGATTTTCATTGTCTGGTTCTACCTTACACAAAGAGTTAGAACTTAAATATGTTCATCATTTTGCAATATTCATATCGCACATGTACTAATTTATTTGATCAACAACATCTAAAGTCGGCCAGCGGATCACTGACCTTCCAACTGCGACTCATCAAGCGTGCCATATCTTGAGTTTGAAATTTTAAAAAATCACTTTTACAGCACGTTTGGTTCGCAGAATGAATTTTGAAGGAATAGGAATACTATTCCTTAGGGAATGGAATAGGTAAGGAATAGAATAGGAATTGTATTCTGTTGTTTGGTTCGTTGAAGGAATAGACTTTAGGAATGCTATTCTAGTGTTTGGTTTGTTTAAGTAATAGAAATGGAATATATGCGTAAAAGACATAACTACCCTTATACAAAATATATAATAATAATAATAATAATAATAATAATAATTATTATTATTATTATTATTATTATTATTATTACATAAGGAGTAAGATTTATAAATAATATTATATTATTCAATATATATCAATTACAATATTTTAAACCCTCGCAATTAAGCCTTCAATTCGTCCTAGAAGCAAACTCTGCTTTCTCACGTACCAGATGCGATCGATGTCTTCTCACGTACCAGATGCGATCGTTATCTTCTCACCAAAGCGATCTCGTGCCTGGAGTTCGGCGATCAACGATCAGAAGGTGGGGATGGAATCGTCATCGCTTCGCGAACCTCTAGGACTGGTCTGAACTCTGATCGGTTACCAGCGACTACATCCCAACTTCCTACGTAGCGGCGATTTTACGACGACCTCAGGCCACGAACAATGGAACAGATGGTGGTAGTGGCTCTAGCACTGTTGAGGCTACTCCTTTTGACCTTCGCGAACCAGTTCGATATCTCCTTAACGAAACCTTAGTTCTGGTCGGAGGCAGGGTGGTTGTTGCTGTAGTGGAGTCTCCATCGTCGATGAATGTTGCTGGTGGTGGATGAGATCTTTCTATGCAGGTGGTCTAGGGACTTTCGGTGATCCAGTAATGGTGCCAGGTGGTCTCAGATTTGGTGTTGGTGCCTTACATGGTCTAAAGCTTCAAAAGAGGAATAGGTTAATACAGGGGACCCCTAGTAATAGATATTCCCTCTGTAAGGGGAATGAGTCATTCCTAGGAACATTGTTCTGGAATAGGCCTATTACTGGAAATGCTTTGTCATTCCAGACTTATTCCACGAACCAAACGTGCCATTAATGTAATCAAAGCATTGAGTCATAACACGTGCCATTAATGTAATCAAAGCATTGAGTCATAACAATATTGACACTGAAATTTTAATTTTATAATCTACATGTATATATTCTGTGATTTTTTCCAATGTAAAACATATTAATTTTACCAAAAATTCAGTGTTCTAAAATAAGAGAATAAATGCAATATGTAGATAATTTGCTTTGCATTATATATCATTAATTTAATTACTTGTCGGTTAGTTATTGCAAGATCTTAAAATACACTTATATTTTGATATTCAGTAAGTATAATAGTATTAGAGAAAAATTCACCTGGAGTAATGGGATAATTAGTTGAGTGATTGTTGGTTGACCGTAGAGTGTTGATATTCTCTGGACAAATAGCTGTATGAAAAAATAGCATAAAATGGTATTTTAGTGGCTATATTGTTGTACATATATATGTTGGGTCCACTTTTGATTTGGGTCGGGTCAAAGTGGATTCGAGTTCTTAATAGTTAGACGAAGAGTTTGATATATTGTACGCTCAAAAAGGATAATGGGTGAATGAGAAATTGGTCCATTTGAGTTAGAAAAATGGAAAGAAAAAGCTTTAAGTAGCTTTTGTCCCACATTGGTTTGGGAAGTGGGTTTGCACAACTACTTATACAAGAGTCTTTCTAAGGCTTATTGAATTGTATAGTATAGAGGCTCTCTCTCGCGCGCATGAGGGTGCAAACCAAATTCCAAAATGAACTTGAAAAGGCTTGACTCGTGTGCGTAGGTGGCTAAGAAAATTGGCTAGCCTTGTGGATTGAGTTATGCCAAATTTTCGTAACATCAACCATTGGGCATGTGTTTTTATTACCATATTTTTCAATATTATGCAAATCTTAATAGTATATGAGTGTTTTTTGGCGGAAAGTTGAAGTTATTTTTTTTATTAAATCCCAAAATGAACTTCAAAAGGCTTGACTCGTGTGCGTCGACACCTGCAGGCACGAATGTCGCTAAGAAAATTGGCTGGCCGTACGGGTTGAGTTATGCCAAATTTTTGTAACGTCCACCATTGGACATGTGTTTTTATTACCATATTTTACAATATTAAACAAACTTAAAGAGTATAGGAATTCTTTGGGCGGTAAGTTAAAGTTGAGGATATTGTTTTTATTAATAGTATAGATTGCATTGCAGGAAAATATATAAACTGTATTATTACGATTAATAATTTTAATCTAGAATTGTATTACGAATAGGAACGTAGGTAAAAATATATTTTATAAAGAATTGTATTACTATATTTTAATTTACAATTGTATTACGAATATGAATTGCATTAACTTATTTTACAATATTAAACAAACCTTAATAGTATAGGAATTTGTTTGGAGGGAAGTTAAAGTTGACGATATTGTTTTTATTAATAGTATAGATAGTATATATTGCATTGCAGAGAAATATATATACTGTATTATTACGATTAGTAATTTTAATCTAGAATTGTATTACGAATAGGAATGTAGGTAAAAATATATTTTATTAGGAATTGTATTACTATATTTTAATTTACAATTGTATTACGAATAGGAATTGCATTACCATATTTTACAATATTAAACAAACCTTAATAGTATAGGAATTTTTTGGGCGGGAAGTTAAAGTTGAAGATATTGTTTTTATTAATAGTATAGAGCATAGATTTTCATTTTTGTTCTCAAGAATCAAGATCCCTCAATATGGAATAGTGTGGAATGTGGACTATTATGAGACATTTTGGGGAGCATTTTATTATTTGAAGCAAAAAAGAGGGGCTTGGTAACAATTTCCAGTCTTGGACAGAAACCATTACCCTAAGCCCATACACCATTTCCCTCCTTCGCTTCTTCCACCAGCGATCACCTTCAGGTAATCTCTCTCTTGCTAAAAAAATGTTTTTCTTTTATTGCCTGTTTTTATCTTCTATTTTTTTGTTATAAATTTTTTTTTTTGGAATATAAAATATTTTTGAAGGTATTTTGGAGACAAATATGGAGCAAAGATTGGCTAATACATTGCGGATGACTGTGAATGAGAAGAAGTTTATCGAAACTGCATTGCTTTCCGACCTCAGAGTCGACGGACGGCGCCCTTTCGATTACCGGAAGCTCAATATCAAGTTTGGTAGGTACGATTTATTTATTTATTTATTTACTTTTCAATTCCATTTGCTTTTTGGTTATTCTGTGTGTATGTAATGTAACTGTTCGTTAGCTTGTAGCTTATTCTTCTATGCTACTATGATTTAATGGCCTCTCAATCGTTGGTTTGTTATCTTCACATATGTACTATGAACTTGCTATTGTTTCGCATAAACCTGATTTGCCAAACTTATACAGAGCTGTAGTTTACCGCACATGTAGAATTCGAAAAATGTAATGTATGACAGGAAGTTACAGGCCTGCTTTCAGATAAAGCCATAAAGGTTCCTAGTTCTGAAGTGGGGTGAATCATACTCTCTTTAACTTGAATATCTTTGTATGGATTAGGAAATAGAAAGCAGGGCCATATTTATCTCTGTTCCTTGGTAATTATTTATGTGTCTAGTTAGTAATCACCTGAACCCGAGTTTTAAAAAATGAAAAAGAGAAAAAAACAATTTTTAAGTACTCGATGAGGACATTAATCTAGTGTGTATTTTTCTCATGGGACTGTTTGGAGTTTCTATTACCAAATTTCAAATTGGTGAGGGTTTGTCATTTTACTTTAAAGAGTAAAATGTTGTCATTTCTAGTGTATGTTTCTCAGTGAAGTGGAATACGTGGAAGTTGAGTTTGCGTAGAAGAGAGTTAAACATTTGAATTCAAGAATATGTGTAGGCAGTGAAACATTGAGCCACTGCATGCATTACCTAGTCTAGTTCAGATTTTTTTTCCCTCCAATAACCAGTAGCAGTCTACAGTGGGTTGTCTAGACTAATCTAGAGGGAGCATTTTTTTCAAGATGAAATTACCAGTTCGGATATTTTCAAAAAGCTATATTTGTTGTTGAATATGAATTTCTCAAAAAGTTACGAGAATGGAGGGATTTAAGGAATTCAGAAGGACAATGATTTTGGGATAAAACTTTGATTGAATTAGTTTAATTGACTGATGTAATATACATTTTGATTTCCTCTCCTTTCTTTTTCTTAAAATCTTAAAATTTACAACTAAGAATATAATTAGTGCTCCATGTGACTAATTTACTTGATCTTGAATACAAGAATACTAGTAAATCTACTGAAATTGATTTGATAGCGTAGTTTTCTGAAGAGTGTTTCTTATTATGTGTTCCATTCTGTCTTCAAAATATATGGAATTTTATATTCCTTCTGCTTCATGATTAAAGTTTATAGCCTTCAGAATGTGATGAATGTGCAGAGAAGATGGCTCATCAGAGGTGCAGCTGGGGCAAACTCATGTTATGGGTTTTGTGACTTCACAACTAGTGCAACCTTATCGAGACAGGCCAAACGAGGGGAGCCTTGCAATCTACACTGAGTTTTCTCCTATGGCTGATCCTTCATTTGAGGCAGGTCGTCCTGGAGAGTCTGCTATTGAGTTGGGACGCGTAATTGATCGTGGTCTAAGGTGTTTATTTAAATCTTCTGTTTAAGAAGCAAGATTGATCTTTGATAGAAATAATATTGACATATTGTTTTCCAAACAGTCTGGTAGTAAGAATATTGTTTGTTATGCAAATTAGTTTTAATTTTCAAGAGTATTTCTTTATTGACAATTTACAAATTTTATAAAATTCTGAATGTGTGAACTATAGAAGGATAAAGGTTTCTAAGAGAAAAGAAGATTTTATTTGCACAAGAAAAAAACTTTAAGAGGCAATTGAAATTTGAGAGTTTTGATTTAAGGTTTTCAAAACTGCTATTGAAATTTAAGAGGCATATGCATTGAAAATGCTTTGAGAGGGTGTTAAGAATTGACTACTTAGCTGACAGTGGAAAAGTGTAATTGCAGGGAAAGCAGAGCTGTGGACACTGAATCTCTCTGTGTTGTAGCTGGGAAGTGGGTTTGGTCTATCCGTATTGATCTCCAAATTTTAGACAATGGAGGGTGAGTTATTATGTTTTCATGTCTCCATCAATAACTAATTTAATAGTCCAACTTAACATCAGTAAACTGAAGGTTTCTTTCCCATTTTTGTGAGACTAGGAATCTTGTTGATGCTGCCAACATTGCAGCCTTAGCTGCTCTCTCAACATTTCGGAGGCCTGATTGTACACTTGGAGGCGAGGATGGAAAGGAAATTATTTTGCATCCACCTGAGGTCTGCGGGTTTGTTATGATTCTCTCAAATACATTTTATATATTTCTCTTGGTGGAAGTGTTGACTTCATTTTAATTACTGTGGAAGCAAATGATCTATATAACACTGTTAATTATGTATTATTCTAGAAGTAACAGATTTATTTATTTATTTATTTATTTTGTAATTGCTCCTGTTTCTCCCTTTGTTTCACTTTGAAAGCTCTTATGCTGATGTACATTTTTTGGTTCCACTACTATTATCTCTGAAAGATCTGATTTATATCATGCTTCCATCAGTACTATTTTAGTTTGGTTGATATGCTTTATGAGATTCAACTGTTGAATTGTGTGGCTTTTGCATTTGTGGACAGGTTAGGGAACCACTTCCCTTGGTCATACATCATATGCCTATAGCAGTGACCTTTGCATTTATTGGAAAGGGGAATATAGTGGTAAGCTTAGTTAAAAGACCATATTTTTATCGAATGGAGTGCCATTTATACAGGCCTATTTACTCAATGTGTACTTATGTTTAAATGTGTTTCATGTGTAGGTGGTAGATCCAACTCATTTTGAAGAGGCTGTAATGGGAGGAAGAATGACAGCTACTGTTAATGCAAATAGTGATGTCTGTGCCATTCAAAAGGCAGGAGGAGATGGTGTGATGCAGAGTGTTATAATGCAGTGCCTTCGCATTGCTTCAGTGAAGGCTGGTGATATAACAAGCAAGATAAAGAATGCCGTGAGTGCTAATCTTGTGAAAAGACATGTTTTCCTTGCATTATGCCTTTTAACTGCTTTATTACGGAGTATTTGTGATTCAGAATCACCCTTGAATCAATTTTTAAGGATCATGGAAAACTCTAAATATAAAATTGCTATTATAATAATGTGTTTAATGGGATTGGATGGTCCTTAGATCTTTAAAACATAGTGGATTTGGATGGCTCTTGGACCTCTAAAAAATACCTTATTGTTAATGGTTGCTCTATGGATTAACACATTACATTTCGTTCATGGCTATGAAACCAGTAGATGTCTTTCTGTTGGTGAAAGTGAAGATCCTCTTGTCAAATGGATTAAGCTTTTTTGTATTAAAACTCAAGCTGTTAATGCACAGGTTGAATCATACAGCACGGAAAGAGCTCTTAGAAAAATCAAAAGACACACCCCTGCTACTGCCACAATTGATATTCCTGACCCTGGTCATGGGAAAGTCAATGATTTTTCCATGCAGACAATGGATATACAAAGGGTAAAATCAGAGGATTGCTGTGTCAGTCATAGTGATGACATGGATGTTGAAACACAATCTTCTAAGCCAGATGGAAATAACAGGGGAGTTGGGAAATATCAGAAATTTTCAGGCAGACCATCAAGTTGGTAGGTTTTGTTTTTTGTTTTGTTTGTTTGTTTTTTTGTTTTTTTTTGTTTTGGTTTGTTTGTTTGTTTGTTTGTTTGTTTTTTTTTTTTTTTTTTTTTTTTTTTTTATAATAAATCTCATTATATGCTTTATTATTTAACAATATATGCACGTGTTTGTGTTAATTACGTGTTTCAATATTGTATACATCTCTTGCTGGACTAAGTCTTCTTGTTATGAATTAAGTTCTTAGAAGGATAATAAACTGAACTAACAAGTTAGAAAAAGCACCTTTTTGAGTGAGAAAGACTAGTTTTTGCTTTTGAAAAGCATTTATTATCACACTTTGCGACAAAGAAAAATGGAGTATGCTTATTAATTATTAAATGCACCTTCTCTTTTGCCAATTCTTACTTTTTTTTTGCATTACTACATGTCAGGGATCCATATTCAACTGGTGTTAACATAGAAGAATTGAAGTCTACTCTTGCTTTACATGGTGAGCATTTATATCTGCCCTACATTTGTTTGGTACAGAATGATGTTTCTTTAGAAAATGATGTGTTTCATGGCTTGTAAGACTAGATATGTGATAATATTCTAGATTTTTTACTTCATATGGAAAAAATGGTGAGATAACTTATAGATTTGGCCATCTGCATGACTGCATCAAAATGAAACAATTATAGCAAGTTGTGTAGTTGAGCCTCAGCCAGGTTAGTAGGTACATTTATAATGCATGTACTAATTGGAGAATTTATCCATTTTTCTGGAGATACGGAAAATTGGAGAAAGCAAAATAGACAATACGTTTACTTGCACATTTCTCCAGTTTGGAATATAGAGAATGGAGAACGGAGAACGGAGAACGGAGAACTAGAGAAATGAAGTAAACACAACAATTTTTGTGCTTCTTAATAAATGGAACTGAATAGTATTGCCCCACTACCCCAAAAATCATTACTAGATATGGATCTTCTGATAGAGTGAGTCAACTGAATGATAGTGATGTTAAGCATAAAAGGGGCTATTCCTACCCAACAGGCTTGCAAGGAAAGATTTTATCTTATAATACAGTGATATTGGTGTGAGTGATTGTGATTGTTGCTACTTAAACTGTTGAGTATTAGGAAACCTTTGTTGAATATTAGGAAACTCCTATTAGGAGTGGGCTTAGTTTCCTATTCCTATTAGGCTTGATTTAGTCCCCATGTTCCTATAAATATAGGAATCAATAGGATCCTTAAATAGATAGAAGTATAGAGTACACAGAGAGACAATCTATTGTAATCTTTCATTATAATATATTCTTTATATTCTCTTTTTCTTTGGTTTCTCACATATTTTGCTTCCGCTAACTGGTGGATGGTTGTTATTCTCCATCTGCCAGGCTTTCAATCCCTCAGTTTCAACATAAACATTTTATCTACAATCCTACCTCCCAACCCCTCCCAAAAAAAAACAAAAAACACTGTTGTACACTTTGTACTATGGTGATCAGAAGTTTGGAGTATTATTTTCTTTGGCTTGGTCAATTTGGGGATTGTCAAGTATGAGATTTCTGTACTAATCCATTGTTTTTTAGTTGCAATCTAAATAGTGTGTGAAATCTTTTCATATTTTCTCTGCTAATTTCTAGGTTTAATTTAGTGTGCTGTACATTATAATTTGGAAGGAATTGTAGATTTATAGAAATTGACTAGTTAAATTGCTTTTAAAATGTGCAGGCTCTTCAGCTCTCCTTGAGAAGCCATATGAAACTGAAACAGTGCATAAGAAGCCTTGTGATACAGAATCTGGACAACGTTTTGCAGATGTTAGTCCAGCACCTTTAATAGCTGTGACAACTGGAAATGAAATACCAACTAACAGAGTGAAAACTTTAAAGGATGCTATAAAGCCTAAGCACAAGCGAAAAAAGAAGCCAGCCATGAATGCTGATGCAAGCTAAAGGACATAAGCCAGTTTATCTTTTCTGAGGTTTGTATTAATTTACCTCATTTCTCACGGCAAATATTGCTGAAGCTAGAGTAGGATGACCTTTTTAGTATTTTTTTTTAATGGTGATTTTCTCTGCTAATTTCTAGGTTTAATTTTGTGCTTCTTGGCACACCCAAATCCCGTCACTTCAAATGAGAGAGTGTAGAGAGTGTCTCTTGAGGAACGCAAAGCTCCTAACTGGTTTAAGATATCAACAAAAGCAATAGAAGAATTCTGTTAATTAATATGCTCAGGATACAAGGAAGTTGGCAGCTCTGACTAAGCTCTCTGTGAAAATCCAAATAGAGGGTTGCAATGGTCTGCCTTGTTGTGTTACCTTAGCATCTTGTTCCAGGCGTCTTTCAGATTGTATGGTTATTAACCGCGTCACTGAAACTCGGACAAATTTTTTGTGGTTTTGCCCATTTTCGTGTTGGCAAACAGACAGGTTCATAAAGCTGTTGCAAGTATTGCATGTGTGTTTTTTGCACGAAGTGCGTGCATGTGTAAAATGTTCTAGTTTAGAGGCTTAGTCCTTGACGATTGAAGATTTGAAGAGATGCTCCTGTAATCGTATTTCTTCTGCATTTGGTTTTTCTGTTCCTTTCCGTGGATGATAAATGTTTGATGTGATTATTTTTGTCAAATTGTTTACCATGGTTTTTAATGGACGACTAGACTCATCCGTAAATTGGATAATAAAGAACCCAATGGGGTAGCTCAAGTGGTAAGTGAGCTCTCTTTGTGGGGAGGAATTTCGGGAGAACCCGGGTTCAATTCCCACAAGTGACGATTCCCCTTGGGCCAGCTCCCGTGCCTCCTGGAGCGGACGTGGATGGACCCTGGACCGTCCTGTAAATTTACCAAAAAAAAATTGGATAATAAAGAGAATGTTGTAAAATTGGATGTATCCTTGCTTGGGCAAATAGATGTAACAATATAGGGCAGAATAGAGAAAGAAGACAATAGGTACATAAAGTAGTACTGTCAAAATAGGCTGGCCTGCCCTACCGCGGGCCAAATTTCTGGCGGGCTTTTGTAGACCGACTCGTTAGGCCCGCAGGCCAAAATTTGTATAACCCTAACTCGCCCCGCGCGGATTCGCGGGCTTTTCATCTTTCTTCTCCCTTTTTTTTTTTTTTTTTTTTTTTTTAATATATACATTCACAGTTTGAATATACATATATTCACATTCTGTGAATATATATATTGGACAGTGTGTGACTGTCCAATATATATATTCACAGTGTAGTGTGAATATATATATATATATATAAAATAATATATATATTTAAAAAATATGGTGGGTTTGTCGGTCACAAAACAATATTTCATTTCAAAACATTATTAAATAGGTTGGGTGGATTAAGTTTAGGATTAGGAATATTTAATAAATAAATAAATAAATAAATAAATAAATAAATAAATATATATATATATATATATATATATATATATAGGGTGGTTTTCAGATGCAAACCTCCCTTACCATGCAAACTTGAGAACTTGTACTAACCATAGATTCCCTTACCATGCAAACTTGAGAACTTGTACTAACCATAGATTTGTGGTGATCTAATGGCTTACAATTAATTAGGATAATCGATTTGTGGTGATCTAATGGCTTACAATTAATTAGGATAATCACACCGTTTACTATTAAACTGAATACATAGGGGTATGTCCGGCAATGCCCTGTTCCTTTTTAATTTTAATACTATTCTATACGATCCTTCTGGTAGTTTTTTTAATTTTAATACTATTCTATACGATCCTTCTGGTAGTTGAACTCCTATCTTTGCGGTAGTGAACGATCCTTCTGGTAGTTGAACTCCTATCTTTGCGGTAGTGAATTTTGATTGGGAAACGACTACAAGAGGCCTTTTATCGTTTTCTTGGCACTGGTAAGAGTACTTCGCCACCATCCTAACGACTGCAACATCACGTACATCGTTTTCCTGCCACCAGTAAGAGAACGCCATCACCATCCTCGCCAACATGCATTCAGGTTAGTAATAGTACGTTGATTGTTGATATGTAACCATGATCTTGTTTTATTTAATAGTAGAATGGTGGTATTGTGTGAGAATGTAGTGCAACTTCACCATGCACTACTGGAACAATTAATCAGTTTATAAATACTGTGTGATTTGTTTTTCCCTTCCTTTTGGCGCTGGTTTTTTTCTCCTGCTACTACAGCAGTGCACTGCTTCAACAGTGTAGGCTTTAATTTTATTATTTGTATTTTGTTTTAATAATCGAACTTTTTGGCAGACGGGAATGCAGGAGAAACAACTCAAATTGCCGTTGAACCTTGCATAATAGAGATATCTCCAGGAAGAACCAAGTATTGGGTGCCCAATTGTGAGGGTGCATCTGTGCCACATGTTGGTCTTAAATTTAAGTCATTAGAAGAGGGTGTCCAACTGTATAGGAGTTATGCCGCCCTAAGTGGATTCGACGCCAGGCAAAGCACCGCGAAGAGAAATAGGGAAGGAGAAATAACAACAAAATATTTAGTCTGCAGCCGTGAGGGATATAAAGGTGGGGGTGTAAAGAAGCACAAAAATGGGGAAGGAGAAGATGGTGGAGGTCTTATACAACGTAGGCGACGACCCTCCAATAGGGTTGGTTGTGGTGCCAAGATAGGTTTCAGAAAGATCAACACCGGAGAGTTTTTGGTTTCTATATTTGAAAACAAGCACAACCATTATTTGACAACAGATGCATCCAAAGTATTTTTGCGTGCAAATCGAAAACTTGATATCTGGCAACAAACACTTATTGCCAACTGTGCAAAGGCAAATATAGGACCCACGCGAACATTTAGACTTTGCAAAGAGGTGGCTGGTGGGTATGATAACGTGGGGGCAACAAGCATGGAGTTCTGTAACTTCAAGCGTGACTTACAAGAACATGTGTGCCCTGTTGCAAAGTCCGAAAGTCCCGCCATAGTGCATTCTGTCCATGGTACGAGAACAATACCTCACCACTGGGAAAGTAAACACCCTCCCATGGTTAGTGGTCCCACAAATAGAAATACAAGTGCAATGCATTCCAAAATACACTTACAAATCAGCCTGGGAGTTGTCAAAAACCCAATCCCATAGGACGGTACACACTTCAACTAGCGTAGAGCTCAAATAACCCGTGAGCATTTGGGGGCTGGTGTTCAACGGTGATTTTCCCTTACGGTCACAAGGTACCAACTTTAATTCCCCCGACAATGCACTATGTGAGCCCCCCAAACGAATGGTAGCCTGCAATAAGATCATTGTCACTAATCTGTGTTTTGAACCCCAACAAATACATTGTTTAAGTTTTGTGATTAACCTGTGGTGGAGGGGTAACATACCCCCTTGCAATGGTGGAGGGGTAACCTGAGACGCTTACGTTGAGACCAATCCTCATGACAGTTGACCAATTTTTTCAACAAAAACCCACACCAATCTAAATCAGCTATCCGATCAACATCATGCAACATATGGACTATCTTCTGGTTGACATACCCATTATGCTCACTTGCAAAGAGAGTGCTGACTACCACGACACTGAAATGTCGCTTGAACCACACATCTCCATCTTTGCACCTCAACATCGCATTGCATAGTGCCTTCACCGTCACATCCCCCTCAGGTTGACATAACTTATCCCTCCATTGTCGCAAATATGGCCCTACAACCTGGCTATCCCGTTCTGTAATAGTGATCGGCCCACATGGTAGACCCAATGTTGCTGCTACATCATCCTTAGTGAGTAGTAACTTCATACCATTTGGCAAGTGCACAGACATATCTTCTGGGTGGAAGTTGGTGACCAACCAGTAACCCAACCTTAACGGTGCATTTGTAACCTGAAGTTCAAGCACACCCCCAAATCCAATCTCCCTAACCACTTCACATTGACGTGAATTGAAGTCTTTTATAGCACACACAAGTGGTTTAGGCCTACACCGAGTCTTAATCGTGAGGAACTCTTTGAAAACCCCCACTGGTGCCCTTCCGTCTTTGGCCATTCCTACATCCACCCCAGTGCCCCTACGATCTGCCTCCACAAACCCACGAGGCGCCGTTTGGAAGTCATCATCCGATGAGGTACTATCAGTGCTACCCACCGGCTGGTCTGATGCACAGAACAGAATAATATTAATTACAACATAACTATATTATAACCAACGAACCAAAATGGGCAGTGCATGCACGCCCAAAAAATTAGCTAATTTCAAACCACTACAACACACCAGCACACAAATAAATAAATAAATAACTAAAATGAAAAAACACAAACCTGGTTCTAAAGTAGGCCGACCTGAAGCCTCCCTATTCGACAGCGTACACGCACGGAGAGCCATCGACGCTCCACCAGAATAACCGACCAGCTGATCGAAGTCGTGGCAAGACAAGAGCCTCTTTGACCGTCGAACACCAGAGTCCGGGACTCCCCCTCGCCCACCGCCTTGGAGGAGCGCCAGTTGTTCGCTAGGAGGTCCAGTCGCCGACCTCTTCGACCGAATGGTAGAAGATGCAAAGGCCATAGCTCAGTCAATAACGCAATTCACGGAGGAGATGCACTCAGCAAAGAGGTGTATTCGGCAAACTGACCTGTGGGCAGTGCACGAATGGAAATACAAATACATCTAGAATACAAAAGCAATAAATAAAACTAGTGCACGAATAGAAATCGAATACATTTTGAATTCAAAAGCCCTAACTTATCGGTTTACAAAATAGAAGAAAAAGACTAAACTAACCTTCCACGCATAAACTTAATAAGCCTAAACTAATTAAGAAAATAAAACCAATCAAAAATCGCAACCGTAAACCCATATAAATAAAGGGTCCAGATTAGTCCCTAAGTTCCCATCTTAAATCAAGTTCACATTTGAATATGATTCTATATATATATATATATATATATATATATATTTACTTAGCCCGCGGGTCGGCCCGCCCATTAGGCTCGCATTTTCGCGGGCCTATTTTTTCATGACCCTAACCCGTCCCACCACGGGGCGGGTGCGGGCCAGCCCGCGGGCTTTGGCCCATTTTGACAGCCCTAACATAAAGAAACATTTATTTTTATTATTCATCCTTCAATTCAATATATACAAGATATTTCTAGTATTGATAGGAAATAACCCTCGAAATTGAAGCCCATATGACTGGTCGGGAAAAGAGAGCTAGCGACTCGGGGCCCAAACTGATCGGACTCCGGCCTGACGGTCTCACGACCCGACCATTTTACACTACCCGACCTTGTTGACTTATTCCCAACAAATCCACAACAATATAGTGTTCCCGACCTTGACAGCTCGGACTATTCTCAAGGCGTTCTTCACATTACGAAGGTAAGAATCGTCACGCTCCACGTGGACGGTCCCAAGCCGCTTAGCAATAGCCTGGTGCATGCTTACCACGTGTCTATCATCCTGAGAGCCTGGAATTTGACCCTAGCCCACACTATAAATATCGCATTAAATGCAAGAGAGAGGGACTTTTGGACCGGGGAAAAGATCGGGAGTTAGAGAGAACCTCGGGAACTTCCCACTATCAACATCAAACTGGATTTACCTACCCATCTCTCACTTTATATACGGTCAGTCGTATTCACTGTATTAGTAGCCTTTTGTTATATACGGTCAGTATTTACGATATCAAGTATAATTATAAATCTATAAAAAATGAAGAGGTATTATCATAATATAATACCTCTAGTAATGTCTATATATAATTATTTACAACTCCCTCTTCTACTATACCATACTCAAAAAACCTAGTGAGGAAAAAAGAGTACATGATATGTGAAAATAATGGCAAAAACTCAATCAAAAGAAAAAGAGTACCACTCTTTGTCTTCAATAACCCATCGTTAGGATTGATTCAAGTGAATGTTACTCCTGTTGAAGATAACAATCTTCAAAGTCTATACGTTCTAATATAATAAAAATATTTACAAAATAAGTGTAGAAAAAGAATTTGGTGCAATCTTCTAGATTATATTGCCACTAGAGTGAAAATTTTGTATAATAATCTCGCGACTCTTCTAGAGCTCACGTGAATTGATATTGATGCTATATATTTTGTCAAATATTCCTTAACATACCCATTTATCATCTGTGCAACACCAGCCTTATTGTCTTCATATAGGATATTGGGGGTAAAATCATAGCATAACCAGTTTGGGACTTGACATCATGGATTTAAATATTGAAAATTCTTTTATTCCATGAAATTTATCGGCATTCCATTAAATTTGGGCTCTTATCTCCCCCTAATGTTGAGAAACGATTTTCATAACGTATGCAGTCAATGTACCTAATTATATATTGATCCCCTATCATAGGATCTAGGTATTTAGATAACAGATGAAGGTTTATAACCAGCATATATACCTAGTTTTCGTTCATAGCCCCTAGAGATACGCTATGATGGTAATACGTAAAAATGCACTGCACACTAATAATAAAACGCAGATCGAAGAAATGTTCAATTTTAAACCACGTTCTGGGTGTATGGGGGAATAGTTATGATATGCAGTGAGTTAGATTTGAATTCAAAACACTAGTATATCAAATTATATGTCCACATAACAAAACAGATAATTTAGAATTTTCTCCTTCACACATGCTTTATAAAATACTCATGTGGATAATGATGCTACTGTTTGACATATATATGATGTCCAACAAGACCAGTAAAAATCTAACTCATTATATTTTGTACAAAGAGACCCATTTGCCCATGTCATCATTTAAATGGACGAGTCTTTAAAATTTTAAAGTATCGCAACATATCTTAGGGAGATTATACACTAAATAGAAGTATAGATGATGAGATCATTCAAGATATCCAAAATACATTTTCTCAACTTATGAGGGGTCATCATCATCAAATATTCACAATTTGTTTACTTTGGGCAAAATAACATGAAATGATTCACTTATGACTTTCAAGCACATAGCACTAAAGATAGAAGTTGAAGACATCATTATGAGTATAATTTTGTCAAGTACTACTAGTGGAGGTACAAAATGGCTAGTTTAGAAGAAGACTCACACTACTTAGTATGATTTGTCATGTACTGTTGGAGTACAAAGTGACTAACCTAGAAGGCTGATGGAGTCTTTTATTATTTTTCTCTTTGTAATGTTCCACTTACAAAGTTTCACTTGTGAAGCAATAATGTATTGTACCGGTCATACTCAAAGAAACATCTCGAAATCTCAAATTCGATTAAGGGATGATTATAATAATTTTTATCGTAGCAATCCTTTCAAGATTGACATAGAATTTTTGCCAAGTAATAATTGACTTGGTCATAAGCTAGCCCCATAAACAGACTTGGATTTTGACAAGTAATAATTAACTTTTGAATAAGTACCAAGTCAATTTTATTCAGGAGTCATATAAATTATCCTAATGTTGTTATCTTATAATTAGTGCTATGAATTTGTCTTCTAGACAGAGCTATGTTTAGAATTTAAGACTATAGCTCCACTTAAAAACATAGGATTTAAGGAAGATCACAATATTTAGGCTCAAACAGAATGATTGTTATTGCAAGAGTGAGCTAAGGTTTAGGAACAACAAGTGCATCTTTGAGGAAGATCACAATATTTGCTTTTTGGGTGAAACTCTTTGAGGTGGAAGATTCAAAGGACATATGATTTAAAGAAAGGAGAAGCCTTTGAGTTTTCGACTTTATAGATTGACATGCATAGAGCATGCATTGGATGTGACTAACACTTAGTATGATGTCCAAAAGAGATAAGGATATAATTAAGGCTAATTATACTATCTAAAGATAAGTATAAGGAAGGAAATCCAAGATTTTAGGAGAAATAATTGGTATTAGAAATTCAAAGAATACTCCTAATAAGCAGGATAATGACGGAAGGTCCAAAAATCGAATGATTCCTACACATTTTTAGATTAGTACAAAAAATATAATGGAACTTTAAATCAATTCATGCTCGGAATACCTGCCCTTCTGTCACACTTCTTGACTTAAGTCTCCCTGTGACAGACTCCCAACTCAGATTTGAGAGTCTCAAAGCAATTCGCATCTAGGGGTTTAGTAAATATATCAGTTAATTGCTTATCTGTTTGAACATATTCCAACTCAATTTTCTTGTCTTCTACCAGTTCTCTTATAAAGTGATATCGTATATCTATGTGTTTCATCCTTGAATGTTGAATTGGATTCTTTGAGATATTAATGACACTGATGTTGTAACAATACATTGTCATAGCTCCTTGTTTAATTCCATAACCTAGTAGCATTTGCTTCATCCAAAGTAGTTGTGTACAGCATCCATCAGCGACTATGTGCTCTACCTCAGTCGTACTTAATGAGATAGAATTTTGCTTCTTACTTGGCCAAAATACCAGATTCTTGCCAATAAAACAACATCCTCCATAAGTACTTTTTGGATCATCTAGGTTACTTGCCCAATCAACATCGCAGTACTCAGCTAAACACAACTCGCTCTCCTTTGAATACCATATGCCATATTGTTCCGTCCGCTTAACATATTTCAAAATCTTTTTTGCAATAATCAAATGTGATTCGTAAGGGACAGATTGATACCTTGCGCACATCCCTACACTATACATGATTTCTGGTCAACTAGTAGTAAGATATAACAAACTTCCTATTAGACTTCTGTAAACTATTAGATCCACTAGTTGACTTGCATCATCCTTAGATAGTTTTGTAGATGTAGAAATAGGTGTTTTGGGTGACTTACACGATTCGAACTCAAATTTCTTAACCAGATTCTTTGCATACTTCTCTTGTTAAATAAAGTACCCTTCAACACTTTACTTGACACATAATATATATATATATGGTTATAACCAGGTGTGGTCGTGCCTTAACGTGCTGTCAGTGCGGTCGCACCACTATGTATATAAATATACACCACTCAATGTTAGAAAATGCACAACACAAATATGTACCAATAGGTGTGCATCACCAAAAAGCACACCACGAGGTATGCAAATATACACCACACAGTGTTAGGAAATGCACCATTAGGGGCAGGGGAGTTATGGTGCATTATTTTGGGTGTGTGGTGTGTTTTTTGGTGTTTTTGTGTATTTTCATTATGGTGCATTTTCTAACATTGAGTGGTGTATATTTGTATACATAGTGGTGTATACCGCACCGACCGCACGGGAAGACGCGACCACATTTGAACATAAATCTATATATATAATGATGTATACCGCACTGACCGCACGGAAAGGCGCGACCACATTTGAACAGAAATACATATATATATATATATATATATATATATATATATATATATATATATATATATATATATATATATATATATATATATATATATATATATATATATATANGTACAGCATCCATCAGCGACTATGTGCTCTACCTCAGTCGTACTTAATGAGATAGAATTTTGCTTCTTACTTGGCCAAAATACCAGATTCTTGCCAATAAAACAACATCCTCCATAAGTACTTTTTGGATCATCTAGGTTACTTGCCCAATCAACATCGCAGTACTCAGCTAAACACAACTCGCTCTCCTTTGAATACCATATGCCATATTGTTCCGTCCGCTTAACATATTTCAAAATCTTTTTTGCAATAATCAAATGTGATTCGTAAGGGACAGATTGATACCTTGCGCACATCCCTACACTATACATGATTTCTGGTCAACTAGTAGTAAGATATAACAAACTTCCTATTAGACTTCTGTAAACTATTAGATCCACTAGTTGACTTGCATCATCCTTAGATAGTTTTGTAGATGTAGAAATAGGTGTTTTGGGTGACTTACACGATTCGAACTCAAATTTCTTAACCAGATTCTTTGCATACTTCTCTTGTTAAATAAAGTACCCTTCAACACTTTACTTGACACATAATATATATATATATGGTTATAACCAGGTGTGGTCGTGCCTTAACGTGCTGTCAGTGCGGTCGCACCACTATGTATATAAATATACACCACTCAATGTTAGAAAATGCACAACACAAATATGTACCAATAGGTGTGCATCACCAAAAAGCACACCACGAGGTATGCAAATATACACCACACAGTGTTAGGAAATGCACCATTAGGGGCAGGGGAGTTATGGTGCATTATTTTGGGTGTGTGGTGTGTTTTTTGGTGTTTTTGTGTATTTTCATTATGGTGCATTTTCTAACATTGAGTGGTGTATATTTGTATACATAGTGGTGTATACCGCACCGACCGCACGGGAAGACGCGACCACATTTGAACATAAATCTATATATATAATGATGTATACCGCACTGACCGCACGGAAAGGCGCGACCACATTTGAACAGAAATACATATATATATATATATATATATATATATATATATATATATATATATATATATATATATATATATATATATATATATATATATATATATATATATATAAGCTCATTCAGGTAACACGGGTAGTCCAGGGGAGAATTAAGAACAACTCACAAATGTCCACATGTCCAAATCTAACATATCAAAAACACTGATTTTAAGGTGGTATGCGAAATCAAAGGCATTTTAAGGATATTTTACTGTTAAGGAAGCAGAGGCTACAAGCATTCGGGAAGCTCTCAGCTGGGTTAAGGAGTTGGAGATTGGAGATGTTGATGTTGAAATCGACTCCCAGCTCGTTTATTATGCATTATTATCAGAACCTTTTACTTCTTCTTTTGGTCTTATTATTGGTGATGTAAAAGAAACTGCATCTCAGATTCATGATGTAGTTTTTTATTGTGCTAGGCGATATGCGAATCGTGCTGCCCATGCGATTGCCCGGGAAGCCGTTTCTGAGTCAAGTTGCGGGGAGTGGTTGTACTCTCATCCGTTGTTTCTTTTTAACATTTTGGATTCCGATTTAATGCATTAAGTTTTTATTCTCAAAAAAAAATCGGTGACATTTTTGTAAATAATTAAACATCAAAGTGCAAGTAAATTGTGTTAAAAGTTCAAATAACAGTTTCGTATAGTGCACCTAAGTGCAAGTAAAATGTATTACAAGGGCAAGTAAAATGTACACTAGGCATCAATATGAAGTGCACCTAAAATTATAATTAGTTGCACCAGGCGTTATCATTTTAGTGTACCTATGTGAAAGACTTTGTTCCTTTTTGTTAAATAGTTAGCCTATCAACCAATTTTGGCTTATTTGGCCACTATTAGCTATTTGACTTGGTTAAAAAATCAATATAAGTGTTTGGTTAATCAACTTTTTGTAACTCCAAAATGCTAAAATTCAAAAAGTTACTCAAAGCAACTTTTTCAATTATCTTTTTGAGAAAAGAAATTATACCAAACAGCTATCAGGTAACAACTAACAACTAATTTACCAAATACCTTTCTATAGTCAGCTAATGTTATCAACTAGTTATACCTTCTAACCCAATCAGCTAAGAGCTAATAACCATTTACCAAACAGGGCCTTTATCATTAAGTGCACAAATGTTACAAGGTAAATTACTTGCACTTGTAACACATTTTATTTGCACCAAAGTTCAAATTATTTATGAAAATATCACCGCGTCATTTTTTAAAAATTACATCTGATTTGTTGAGTCTAGACACGTGGACAGCTGTGAGTGGTTCTGATTTCTCTCTTGGGCAACCATTCTCACTTGAGGGTGCCTCTATATATATATATATATATATATATATATATAGACACACACACACACAATACTCCCTACATATTATGATTTCATTTGTAGGTTAAAAATTTATAAACTATAGTTAATGTCATATGGCATCCTTCGAATATAGTGATTTAGTCACGTTTACTCTTAAACTTTTAAATTGACCACCTGTGATCCTCCGACTTTCAAATTGTGACCATCTCTGGTCTAAGTTAACCACCCATGGTCCTTCCAAGAGGACCACAAATGGTTAAATTTTAAAAGTTGAAGAACCATGAGTGGTAAACTTGGATCACAGATGGTAACAATTTGAATGTCGAAAGATCACAGATGATCAATTTGAAAGTTTAGGACTAAACGTGACTAAACCACTATACTTGGAGGACCTTAGATGGTATTAAACTCTTATAAACTATGACTTATGAGAAAATCCTGATAAAATCCGCAACTGCTATCCAAATGTATACTTTGAGTGAAATTCGCTAACAGAGATGATCACAAGGTAAACCAACCTAAGTTAGGAGAAGACCATTTTAGAGAATTGCCACAGAGTTAAACTTAAAAAATTGTGATTAACCAAGTCAATTACCCGACCAACCTTTTTTTAATCAATTAACATGCCCATCATGTCAAACAAGAACTAATATACAAACCAATCTTGCTCTTAGTAGGAACCAACTCCCTAATCTCATGTCAAATGATCTCACATTTTGCCAATTTGACAGTAATGATCAATGTATTCTAAGACATATTTGTGTAAAAACGCTTCTCCAACTTTCTACATGTATTTCGCAAAAATAAAATAAAAAAAAAAACTTTCTACATGTCGGTTTAGAAGCCGAACAAAATAACAAAAAACTACAGAGATCACAATGTGGCTCTTTCCTTTTCTTTTTTTTTTCTTTTTTTTTTTATTTGTTATTTTTTGCAAAAGATATATTTATAACAATCCTAGACAAGTTACAAATATCCAAAAACTGTTTGTAAGTTACTTCCCATCACAGTCTACAAGCAGCAACTTCGCTGCCTCCTACAGCAGAGAATAGAATGATTTTAGTCCCAAGTACTAGTAGACTACACCTTCCAAACTAGTAGACTACACCTTCCAAAAGCAGCTAAGTCGCAAAACTGTGATGGAAAGCCCTCTTTGACATATATATTACAAATTCCAGCTCCCAAATCAATTTGAACAACAATTAATATAAATGCAGGCAGGGAGAATTGGTATCAGGTGTGCATGGTCTTTGTGAGTCAGAGTTCTTCTGAGATGGCTACGTAACATTCAGTCACTGTCTTCTTCATGATCTGTCTTGGAAAGGGAAAACGATGATCAAGCCACTAAACAAAGTATATACATTATACATACACAATCACCCATTTCTCTCACAAATCAATAATGTCAGTTTTTTATGTTGTTGCATGCAAATGATACATACAATTTTATATGAAATTTCTGGAAGCAGACTATGATGGACAAGAAAAAGCAAAGCATAAGAAGTCACCTCCATCCAGCACACAGTAAATTATACTCTGCCTAGAAGAATCTCAACTAGCATATGAGAAACAAGAGAACCAAATAGATAAGGCATAGCAGAGGTGTACCTTCATTTATCTCATCAATCTGAGAACCATCACCATCTTCCTCAGTATCACTCTCATCACTTGAATCCTCTTTGTCACTATCTTCAGCATCACTCTTGTCATCTTTAACAGGTGACTTGGGTTTTGGAGGAGGCACAAAGCTGGTCGTTGACCTTCTTCGTGTACTTGAAACAATGTTGCTGAGGTCAATTCCTTCTAGTTCTTTAGCTCTTTCTTTTCTCCTTTTTACTTCTTTAATTTCTGTTGCAGATACATTGCACCACATAGACAAGAAAATTAATAGACAGGAAAGGGGGAAAAAAATAGTCATACAAGCCATTGAACTTTTATGAAAATAGCAATTAAACTATCAAAGTAAAAAAAATAAAAATTAATAATAATAATAATAATAATAATAATAATGTCTGGATTTGAGGCGAAAAAAAAGTGCAATTGAGCTCATCTTATCTCCTATAGCAAGTTGGCATCAGGTCATAGCTTATTGGGAGGCCATGTCAAATTTTCCTTATTGAATTGGACACCAACTCATCTATTCATTACTGATTTGGATTTCAACTTATTTTACTACTAGTACTACTACTACTACTATTATTATTATTATTAAAGATGACAGTTGGCAGATACTGTGGTGTTGTCTAAAATTTCACCACCCATCATCCACCAACAACAAAGAAGGATTAGACGGATGGACTGAAAAGATGGCTGCCAAACGAGATGGACGGAGAAGATGAAAGAGGTGACCGGTAACATATTTATCCAGAGGTCTGGTCAAAGGAAAGCTGTCTGTGTAGGCCCTCTGGGCAAAGAGAAATTTTCCGTCTAGACAGATTTGGACAACGGAGAGGAGATAGTATTTATTCTCTCTGTAGTCCAGATCTGTCTGGCAGAGAGAATCAAAACTCTTTGCCCAAACAAAAACAAAGAGAGATTGGTTTGGATCCCCAAGATTTCGCAATCGATGACAAATCTTTGAATGCGAGGTTGACATGGCCACTGAGCAGACTTATCTTCTTCAATGGTGATGATTATTATTATTATTATTATTATTATTATTATTATTATTATTATTATTATTATATTACAAAATTTAACCATGCAAAATAAGCTTTAATGAATAAATCAGTTTTGTCTAAATTGGTAAGTATATTCTGATGTGGCATCCTAATTAACTATGACTCGGTGGGAACTTGCTATAGGAGGTAAAATGGGCTAAATTGCACTTATTTCTCAAGTTCATACACTAATTTAGAGCCTTTCTAAGTTCGATTGTTTAATTGTTGTTTTCATAAAAGTTCAAATGTGACCCTTATCCCAAGAAAAAAGCATATAGTAAATGTGTATGTGTATCATGAGCATTACCTTTCTCAGAAGGATTACTTGACAGCCCTTCTCTTGAGAGTATGTCTTCTAACTCCTTACTCAAGAATTCCTCACGTTCATCTTCTGGAACCTGCTTAGCTTTCTTGTAAATGGAAGGAGGAATGCTGTGGAGAGGTAAAAGTGGTAAGAATATTGGGGGGAAAATCCTTGACAAACAAAAAGTCAAGAGAAAAACCTCATTCCACAAGCTTTGATTGTTGATTTCAAATTTTCTACATGTTCTCCGTATCCAGCTGCTGGCGTGGCTTTCTTCTGCATTTCATAAAGACATTGTTGTAAGGATTTATATTTGCACCGGAGCAAATACAGATGTTAATAGCCTGATCAGAAGCAGCCTAACCCTCAGAGGTTTTGCAGCAGTTGACGGAGATTTACAATCTTCAGACTCACTCCTATCACTTTCTGCATCATTACTTTCAGATGACTTCTTCACAACCTTCTGTTTCTTGCTAGGGACATCAGTTTTCATTTCAGAACTTTTACGTTTCTTAGGGCCTTCAGATTTCTCATTCTTCCGTTTTGGAACAGCTTTCTTAACTGATCCAGGTCCGGATTCCTCCTTATCACTTTCACTGTCTAAAGAGTCAGAAGTTCCTTTAGCAATAATCTTCTTTGCTGGTTTAGTTTGCTTCTCAGATGCCTTCTTAATACTGCTTTTAGATTTTGGTGCTTCAGAAGTCAATGCCTGGTGGGCAAAAGAGCAGATGAAAAATATTAATAGCAGCATCAGAAGTCAATAAACTTCTCTTTTATTTCTCCTTTTCTTTTTCCTGGGTGCTGGGGTTAAAATTTACCCACCTTATCTATTTCGTCCTTTATGAACTTCTTGAAAGGATCAAGAGTACCTTTTTCAAGGCCCATTTCCTCCTCCAAATATCGACGAACACTGGCCAGAGTCATTGTCCTTAAAACAAGAAAGCCAATCACAATTACTGGAAAATATATGTTGATGGAACTGGAAAACTATCTGTAATGTATAAATGATTAAACATATTTTGAGTAAAAAAAGTAAACAAGAGAAGAAATACAAATAAAGGAATAGAACAGTGCATAAAGATGAATTGAGAGGGTTTCAGTTGCACCCAAAATTCCAGAATATCAGACTCTAATTTGTGTAGGATCCAAAGAACTTCACTGAAATTTGACCTTTATTTTAGTAGCTATCAGGGCAACAGAATTCCTTATGATGGTATGGAGGCAAGGAGGGGCAGGGGTTATAGTGATGTAACTATGGAAAGTAAATCACACTAGAAAATATTAAGGTACATACTCGGCATTAGCCCTAATATAGGCAGCGCTTTCCCAAACGGCCTTCTTTATTGAGCTTTCACTAGCCTTTGCATCTTGAGCATCCACCAATCGAGGTTTGGACTCCAAGACACCCATTATAGGAGAGTCATCTAATTTCTTTTCATCTTCACCTCCAGAATCTTTTACATCTTTCTTTATCTTGTGCTCTTCAGGTGATTTTTCCACTTCACAGTCAGTTAAACAAGTTTCTATCTTCACACTTTCTTTGGAATCTTTTGTAGTGTTATTATCTTCATTGGCACTCTCCATACTTTCTTTTGAATCTTTTGTAGTATTATCTTCATTGGCACTCTCCATATGCTAGCATGTAGAACACAACATAAAATAAGTTTCTGTTATCTGACAAGAAGAGGAAAGGATGCGGATAGCATGAGCTTGCTCCTTGGGTTTATTTTTGGTAGAAACTGCTAATTGGTCAAAATTGAAAAACATTACCAGCCCCCTCAATTACAGGAAATTTGATCTAAATTACCATAAGAATATACACCATACATAGGTTTTACAAATCAGGCATTATCTAAAGCTTACCACAAGTAATATTTCAAGCTGCGAAATTAAAATATGACAAAAATATTTGTCTATTCATAAATTTAAAAAAATTAAGTATGTGTCCAGTTCAAAGATTTGAGTTTGCGTATGTAATAGGGATGAAATATCAAACCCAACAGGATTACCTCCTCTAGGAACTGCTTAATGAATCTTTTATGTATATCTATAGCATACTTCTCAATGTCCAAGTCTTTCTCGATTAACCTACGAACTCTTTCCAACGTGAAGGAGCTGCATCCAACAGCAAAAATCAGAAAATCAGCAGTAAAAACATAATTACTGAGATGTTTACATTAAGTACTAAAAAACAAGTTACCGGCAAAGGATTAGAGAGAAAAATTAGCAACCAAAACAATCAGCAACCGAGAAGAAAAGACACTGCAGAAACACTAATATACAGCGTAGAACCCTAGACGACCAGTAATCTTCATTGTTCGTAGGAAGTATTATGTGCTGCTGTGTACATAGAAAGAGAAAGTGAACGTACTTGGCATTCTCCTTGAAGTGTTCGAGGCGAGAGCGCAGTGCAGCCTCTATCTGAGACTCGTCAATCCCCTTCTTCTGCTCCTGGTTCACGTCCTCCACCACCATCTCCGTCTTCATTGCCCTACTCTCTCTCTCTCTCTCTCTCTCTCTCGGCAATACCTCAATTCAATTGCAGCTTATGGGCTTTTTCCTGTAGCAAATGAGCATAGAGTCGGACCAATTTTCAAATTGGGTCCTCATTTTGTAGCAAATGATTTTTACGAAATTATATTCGAAGAATTAATTTTACTTTTACCAATAAATAATACGTGAGTAAATAAAATAAGAGAGAAAAAAAAAAACAAAACAAAAAAAAAAAGGACCAAAGAGGAGACAATGGCACAAAGATGCATAAAACCATGGAGTATTATTGCATGGACCATGGTTCAAAACGACGCAAAGTACATTGTTCTAATTCATAAAATATATTTTTCTAAAAGTTAATGACATATGCGGTTCTTCAAGTATAGTGATTTTGTCACATTTAGTCCTGAACTTTCAAATTGATCACCTGTAATCCTTCGACTTTTAAATTATTGTTATCCGTGGTCTAAGTTAGACATCTATGGTCTTTCACTTTTCAAAATTGAATCATCGATGGTTAACATTTGATAATTGAAGGACCATGGATAGCTAACTTGGGTCACAGATGGTCAATTTGAAAGTTTATGACTAAACATGACAAAATCACTATATTCGGAGAACCTTAGATGATATTAACTCTTAGGAGGCGTTTGGTTCATGAAATCTTAGATTACCCCAGGTAATAGAATTACCTCCAGGAAGGTAATATGAGATTTTGGGAATATAAGATTACCTGATGTGTTTGGTTTGGATTGTGGAATATAATATTTCTTTGTTTGGTTAAGAGTTATATTTTAGGTTATATGAACCAATTTACTATAATGTCCTTTAGGGATGCACTCCCATGCGAACAGCCGCCCAGGTAAGAAATGAAAACGCTTCACAGCCGTCCACGTGTCCAGATCAACGAATCAGATGCAATTTTAAAAAATGACGCGGTGGCATTTTCGTAAATAACTGGAACTTTGGTGCACCTAGTTTCATTTACAAGTGCACCTATTTTTGCACCTATTTTCACTTACAAGTGCAAGTAATTTACCTTATTAATATTCATGCACATATTTTCGCAAACACTTTCACTTACAAATGCAAGTAATTTACCTTGTTAATATTCATGCACCTAGTTATAACATAGGTTGCACCTAGTTATAACATTAGGTGCACTTAGTATTGATGCTCACTGTACAATTCACTTGCACCTGTAATACATTTTACTTACATCTGCAATACATTTTACTTGCACTTATGCACGTAATTTACTTTTGTTAACATTCATGCACCTGGTTGCAACCTATGTGCACCTAGTTATAGCATTAGGTGCACCTAGTTATAACATTAGGTGCACTTTGTATCGATGCTCATTGTACAATTTACTTGCACTTGTAATACATTTTACTTGCACATTATGTGCACCTAGTTATAACATGACGTGCACCTAGTTATAACGTTAGGTGCAACTACATTCTGACACGTGGCGCGCTGTGATTCGTCCGCATTTCTCTCCTGGGCGGCCAGTACGCATTTGAACGCGATCCATGTCCTTTATATATATATATATATATATATATATATATATATATATTTATTTATTTATTTATTTATTTATTTATATGTGTCTTTATTGTGTGTATTTATTTATTTATATGTAGGAATGAATTGATGTTTAATATTAAAAAACAAATATATAAATATACACACATGTATATTTGATTATATAAACATATATTTATTTTATATATGTTATTGCGTTGTTGTTGTTGTTGTTGTTGTTGTTATAATATAAGGATTAGCTAACAAGGGCAAAGTTGGAATAATTCAAGGTAATCTAAGATTACCTAAAAAAACGGTAGTAATCACATTACCTTGAAACATTACCGCCACATCAGCTTTGAGGTAATATAACATTACCAGGTAATCTCATAACTTGAACCAAACAAGGTAATATAACATA
The DNA here is from genome assembly GCF_003576645.1 of Ipomoea triloba. Classification (NCBI taxonomy): domain Eukaryota; kingdom Viridiplantae; phylum Streptophyta; class Magnoliopsida; order Solanales; family Convolvulaceae; genus Ipomoea; species Ipomoea triloba. The sequence continues at coordinate 15,304,918 of NC_044929.1, read as the reverse complement.
TATTACCGGACTCAGATTACCTGAACCAAATGACCCCTTATTCTATAGCAAAAAGTACATTATTTTAACTCATAAAATACATTATCTTACCCAAAAGGTTCATTATTCTAACACAAAAGTATATTATTCTAGCACATAAAGTACATGATTCTAACTAATAAAATAAATTATTTTACCCAGAAGGTTTATTATTCTACCATATCAAGTACATTTTTCTAACACATAAAGTACATTATTCTAACTCATAAAATATATTATCTTACCCCAAAAGTTCATTATTCTAACACATAAATAGCTACAACGTCGTTATTTACTAACAGATTTTTTTAATGCCAAAACAACGTCATTATAAGCGGTGGTCCACACAATAATTTCTCAAAACCATAAACACAACCAGCAAATTATTCTGTGGACCTGGGTCCACCTTGCAAGGTGGACTCATGTAAAAAAATACACAATTTATATACTGAATGTTCTCACAATTTGCATACTGAATGTTTACAATTTACATATTGAATGTTCACAATTTACATACTGAATGCTCAAAATTTAAATTGTGAACATTCAGTATATAAATTGTGTATTTTGACCCGAGTCTAACACGGGTCCATGGCATAACTGTTCAAACACAACCCTAATAATATATATATATATATATATATATATATATATATATATATATATTTGTTCAAATGCGGCGGGGAGCTCCGGTGCGGTCATGCGGCCTAATCTGCACTGTCCAATTTCATTAATCCTACTGAAATTCGCTTATGTTTAAGTGGGTTATTATGGTAATTTTAGTATTTATATTATGTGAATTGGAATGGTGCATTTTAGTACATAGTGTGGTGCATTTGAATACATGCTGTGGTGCGTTTTATTACGTATGTTGGTGCATTAACTGTGTTGTGGAATGGTGTGTTTTAATACATCGTTTGGTGCATTTTAATACATTGAATGGTGTGTATTTTAACACGTGTTTCTAATAAGTGTGGTACATTTTAATACATAGAATGATGCATATTTTAGCACATGTTTTTTAATAAGTGTAAATAGTGTATGCTTATAATCTGACATGAGGCACGTTGTGGTACATTTTAATACATAGAATGATGTGTTTTATTAAGTATATTGATGAATTTTAAGTGAATAGGTGCATTTGGTATATTGTGTGGAATGGTATGTTTTATCAGCCCTCTGGTGCGTTTCAGTACGTAAAATGGTATATTCTGTGACATATATATATATATTGCGCGTTGATTTGATGAGTTGATATGATCTAATGGCTGAAAATAGGCCGCACAGCCACACCTAATGACCAGGCCACACCTGATCATGACTCTCTCTCTCTCTCACTCTCTCTCGCTCTCTCTCTCTATATATATATATATATATATATATATAGAAATTTGTTCAAATGTGGTCGTGCCTTCTCGTGTGGTTCGTACCACTCAATGTTAGAAAATGCACCACAATGAAAATACACAAGAACACCAAAAAACACACCACACACCCAAAATAATGCGCCATAGCGGTGTGGATGCATTTTCTAACATTAAGTAGTGTATATTTGTATACACGGTGGTGCGGCTGCACTGACCGCACGTTAAGGGACGGCCACACATGATTATGACCCTATATATATATATATATATATATATATATATATAGGATTAATATTTGATGCACCGCCGGTGTATAGATGCTATACACTGGCGGTGAATGTAAAGGTGCCACATCATCTTAAAATAATATCAATATTGAGTAGGTCCTTTTTTGCAAAATACTTAAGATTCTATTTTATTAGGAAACTTTTTATTTCTTATTAACAAAATATATCACTTTCCTAAACATATTAAGTACTTAACTATTATCTATCTAATTTCCTAAACATTTTTATTATATATATATATATATATATATAAAGCACATGCATTCACGTAATTCTTCTTAAACACTACACTAGCTATATCTAGACGTTCTAATTTATTATTGGAAATTATATTGCATAGTGTGATGATGCAACACTATCAAAGAACATTGTACTGGTTTAAAAAAAATATTAATAACGTACTGGTTTAAAAAAAAAAAAAAAAAAAGAACATTGTACTACAACAACACACCAACACTTTCTCAAGAAATCAACAATAATGTAAAAAATTAACAATTAATCAAATATTGTGTAATACTCAAATTATGTTTTAAAACTTATTTAAGAGTTAGAATGTAATACTCCACACAACAATATCCAATAACGTAAAAAATTCAAATTTGCAAACTAGGACGATGAAACATAAAACGAGCCATATATCTTTATGTCTTCATTGTTCTCATCAAAATCAGTTCTTTTTATTTGTCTCAATTGGCAATTGTTGTCCATCTGCAATTAAATTCTACAATAAGAGATAAATGAGAATTATTATTATGAACATTAACTAATATTTAAAAATAAAAAAATTTATATGGAACTATAAAATATGTTCATATTACATACCATATTTTTGTTTTTCAGTGTACAAGTACATTTGGTGTGCCCTTTCTTTTTGCAAGTTGAACATGTAACTCCATTACTTTTAAGCTCTAAAGCTCCTTTCATTCTGATAGACCGAGGACGACCTTTTGTAGTCACATGAGGAGGATCGCGCATTGCTACATTATTATTATCATCATCTTGATGACTTGTCATGCTTGTCAAACGGCCAGTGCTACTAGTCATGTCATCATCAATCTTCAATGCATCTAACTTTTTGAATAAACATTGCAAGCCTTCTATCGTGGTGTCATAATGTTTTTTTGAACGTGAAGCCTTTTCCGAAAGTTCTAATGAGTGAACCATGATATTATTAAACAATGTTGTTGAACACATATTGTAACCACACATCTCTTCTTCATTTGATGTGCTTCTAATTTCTCCCTTTTTAGTATCTCTTGTCCACCTTTGTAAAATGTAGTGCTTAGGTAAAGAATATACATTTTTCTTGACAAGAACCATCAATTGGTGTCTACAAAGGATGCCCAAAAATTCAAACAGTGACATGAGCACTCTATAGTTGTTGACGAACTCATGAATGTCACTATGTACTCTGGTTTTTCTTTATCAAACTCATGCACATTATATACAGACTCATGCTCATTAGTAATAAACTTTTTGCAACAAATTGCTGAGAATGAATCAATTCGTCTTGAAACATTCTAAACATCTTTCGTGTATAGACCTTTGAAGCTTCTTCCCCCATTGGATACAATGTCTTTAAGATAGGTTTTGAGTTCAATGTTTTGAAGGTTTTTTCCCTTTCTTTATTGTACCTTGCATCAAGAGCCTTGTCATATTGAAGAACAAACTTACTTATTGGTGTATTAGCATTTATATAATCTTTAAAGTACTTATTCATACTTTCACTTCTTTGAGTAGTAGACATTCCGGCACAAAAACTAGTACGCACATAAGCAGGAATCCATTTTTCACGAATGGAATACAACTTCTCAAGCCAACTATTTCCTCGTAAACCATACTCATCAAGAATTTTTTCCCATTCTACTTCAAAGTCACTAGGCATATATATCCTATGGATACAATGTGAAAATTGAAACTTAAAATCATCAAACTTTTGATAAACATGACTAAGATTTTCTGGAAATTTTTTCTCAATATGCCACATGCAAAAATGATGTGCAATATTTGGCAAGACCCTTGCAATTGCAGTAGTTATAGCTGCATCTTGATCTGTAATTATTGTTTTTGGATGGCATCCATCCATTGCTCCTAACCAAGTATTCAATAGCCAAACAAATGTTTCCACTGTCTCATCCCATAACAGAGCACAACCAAATAAAATGGACTGGTGATGGTGATTGACTCCAGTGAAAGGAACAAATGGCATTTTATACCTATTTGTCAAATAAATTGGGTCAAAAGTCACATCTCCAAAAAATTTATAAGCCACTCTAGACCTAGAATCAACCCAAAAACAATTGGCTAGTTGACCTTCTGTGTCCATTTGTATTGCATAAAAAAATCCTGGATTATTTGATTGACACTCCTTGAAATAATTCAACATTGCTTGTGCATCTCCTTTCTCAAGTTGCTTTTGTCTTTTATTACTTAAATAATTTTGACTATCTCGCTCAATACAACCAACCCTATCTATTCCCCCAGATTCAGTAACCAAAACAGACATTATTTTACTAGGACGAATTCCAGATTCATCAAGCACGTCAATCAAATTCCTTTGAGATTTTGTCCTCTTTCTATGAACACGGTGAAATTGAGCACTATTAGGAGAAGCAAGCACATGATTATGATCTCTAGTAAATTTAGATATTACCCATTTGTCTTCGTCTTTTCTAGATACAGAAATCATAGCTTTGCATCCCATGCGTGTTTCATCAGGTGGAGGTTTTTTCCTATTGTCCCGCTGTAAATATTTTTTGGCACGGTAACCTTCCTTTGAACAAACAAACTCTTGTCCAATAACCATTTGATTCTTTCTAGACTTTAGTATGCGGCTTTTGCGAATTCCAAATCCTTTTCTAGACTTTAGTATGCGGCTTTTGCGAATTCCAAATCCTTCATGTGACTTTAGTATGCGGCTTTTGCGAATTCCAAATCCTTCATGTTTTGCATAATTAGTATAGCACATTAAAGCATCATCTAGTTGTTTTGCATAATTAGTATAGCACATTAAAGCATCATCTAGTGATTGAAACTCCATAGTATAGCACATTAAAGCATCATCTAGTGATTGAAACTCCATTCCAATGCACATTAAAGCATCATCTAGTGATTGAAACTCCATTCCAATGCATAACTCTGTTGTCTCATTATTCACATCACTCTTCACATTCTCACTGGCATCTTGTTCCATCTCACCTATATTAAATTCACCATTATTCACCAATTCATCATGATTGCTTTCACTCAATTGTGTAGGAATTTCAAAACCATGATCTTCTTCAATTTCAACTATATTATGATCTTTATCGTGGAAAGTAGCCATTATTAATCTGTAAAGAAATATATAATTAAATGGATTAGAACACAAGTAAAGCCATGAATATGGACATATATAAGACTATTGTCACCAAGCACCAAAATAGTAAAAGGAACAAAAAAAAAATAGATGAAATAAAATAGTGATTACAATGTTCATCATTCTTAGCCACAAACAAAATTATACATATTATACTCTTAAAATTTAAGACCCAAAAACCTATAAATCAAGTTACAAACTCAACCTTTTCACTTTATATTAAAAAGTATAGTATTTTAAAGTTTACATACAAATTTAAAAAATAAAGAATTATAACTTTACAACAGAATTTGAATAATAAAAAATAAATATAAAAAATAACTTACCGAAGAGAACTCTTTAATAATGGAGTACTGATAAAGATTCTTACAGAGAAAGAAGATTGACAGATTGAGTTCTTATAACAGAAAAAATTTGATGAATATATCTTCTTACAAGATGTTGCAATTGTCTCTAATAGTGACTAAGGTTGTAATTAAATTTAGGAGTTTATGGGTTTAAATAGATTTAGGACTTTTTTTTTTTTGTTTAAACAGAAGAGGGGGATACCCAAAAGCATAAGAAAAACTAATTAAAGGATGCCCCGGTCATAAGGACTCGGCGGTTAAACTGCACTCCAATGCTATCTTCATACAACATGGGTTTAATCACATCCGGTGCAGCACGCAGCTCAATATTGTCACTCGGGCTCAACATGGCCTCCTTCGCAAGAGCATCAGCTACTCTGTTCTGTTCCCGGAACACGTGGCGGAATTCCACCGAATGAAACTTATTAGACTCCGCACGGCATCGGTCGATGAGATTGGTATTTCCACCTCGTGAGATGGTAGGATTATCCAAAAGATCCACCACAGTTCGTGAGTCACTTTCCACAATAATATTTCAATAGCCTCGTTTTAGCGCCAACCGTAACCCATACCACACAGCCCAGGTCTCAGCCGCGTCGATGGAGCAGATTCCAGTATTTGCAACAAAGCCTCCCCTCCAATTGCCATCATGATCTCGGATAACGCCCCCACAGCTAGCCCTTCCAGTGGCGGACGACCAGCTGCCATCAACATTGACTTTCACGCAGCCCACGCTTGGTTTTTGCCAAGAAACCTGAATGGTAGTAGTCCGGATTGCACTCGATCCTGGTGGCCCAACTTTGGAGAAAGCAGTCTGTATCTCACTTTCTTGTGCCGCAATCCATCTGATCTTTTGGTCCATAGGCATACTTCGAGCATTGAACACCTTATCATTTCGCCATTTCCAAATCCACCAAAGGCGGATAGAAAAACGCTCTGGCCATCCTTTCGCAAAATCCATGCGCTTATCGCCTAGCAAATTGGCTGTTAGCCACTCCCTCCATCCGAGCTGTCGAAGATAAGCGTCCAGGGTCGGTCCATATGCAGCACTCCAAATCGCTCTTGCTTCCACGCAATGTCTGAATAAGTGTTCGCAGTCCTCCGAATGCCCTGCATAGGATAAACACGAAGTATTAGAAGTGATATGGCGTCTTGCTCGTTCAACATTTGTTAAAATCCGCCCATGCTGAACAAGCCAGATAAACACACAGATCCTGTTAGGTACTTTGAGCTTCCAAATTCGTAACCAGTCTTCCTGGGTGCCTGACCCAGTGGTGGGGGTGATCGACGCATAGGCTGAGTTAATAGAGAAGTCTCCGTTAGGGTCGAGATCCCAACCAACTTCATCGTCACACTCTGGATCCCTAGAGAGAACGAAACCATGAAGCTTGGACATAATATTTTCCGGAAGCAAGTCGGTAAAGAGCTCCCATTTCCAGCCTCGCCCCTCCTCCCACAAGTCACGGACCTTGACATATAAATCCGAGAGACTTAAAGGCATCCGCAAGAAACGGTTCAAAGGTTCATAGTCAATCCACTTGTCCATCCAAAAATTCGTTTGACGCCCACCACGAACCACCTTGGTCATGCCAGCTTGTACAATATACTGTGCTGCGAGGATTCCTTTCCATGCGTTCGAGAAACTACCGCGTCTAACTCCGGCCCGGCTATGACATCCAGACTCCGAGTACTTAGTCGTGAGGGTTCTGACCCAGAGGGTATCACGCTCCTTTTGCAAACGCCAACCTAGTTTGGCCATGAAGGCCATATTCATCTCATGAACTTTAAAAATCCCAAGCCCTCCCGCGACCTTGGGTTTCGTAACAGTATCCCAATTCACCAGACTCAATTTGTTTTGGGTGCCTTCCGACATATTACCTTCCCATATGAAACGTCTGGTACATTTCTCTATCTCAGCACACACCCCTGCAGGAAGCACAGCAGTTTGCATGGCATACGTCGGAATAGAATTGAGCACCGACTTAGCGAGAGTGATTCTGCCCGCTAGTGACAACGTTCTTGTTTTCCAGCCCTCCATGCGCCCCTTGATCCGATCAAGAAGACTAGAGAAATCATGTTTTGTGGTACGCCCATGTGCGGACTGCACACCCAAGTATATACCCAAATTCTCAGTTTTGGCCAAATTCAAACTGTTGGCAATGTGAGAAGCAACAGCAGGATCAACATTTTTTGAGAAAAACACCTGCGATTTTTTATAGCTAATTTTTTGACCAGAAGCGTCACAAAACCGATCAAGACTATCACGAATGACTTCCACCTGATCCGGAGATGCTTCCGAAAAGAGAATAAGATCATCCGCGAAGCACAGATGGGAAAGGGGAGGTCCAGAAGAGGACAATCTAATTCCTTTCCAAACACCTTCCAGCACTCTACCTTCTATCAACTGACTTAGCTGTTCCATACAGAGAACAAAGATGGCCGGGGACATGGTATCCCCTTGACGTATACCCCGACTCGGAGAGAATTGGGGTAGGGTATCACCATTCCATAAAAGCGACATTCTAGGGGTTTGAATGCAGTGCATGATGAGTTTGATCCAGTTCTCGTTAAAACCTATCTCCGTTAGGGTAGAGCGAATGAAATCCCAAGAAAGGCGATCATAAGCCTTCTCAAAATCCAGTTTAATAGCCATGAACCCCGTAGACCCCTTTTTAGAACGCATTGTGTGCATGATTTCTTGGTAGATAAGAATATTGTCCGAAATTTGACGGCCCTTGACAAAGGAACTTTGATATGGGCCCACATAGTCTGGAAGAATTCCTTTCAAGCGATTAGTAATCGTCTTAGTGATGATTTTATAACTTACATTGCACAGACTAATAGGCCGAAATTGTCTTACAGTCTCCGGGGACTTAATCTTATGAATAAGAACCAACAGAGTATCATTAAGACTGGGAGGCAAGGAACCTGAATCGAACGCTTCTTTAACAAGCTTGAAGACACTATCCCCAACAACATCCCACATGCGTTGATAAAAAGCGGCGTGGAATCCATCCGGCCCAGGAGCCTTAAATGGATCTATGTTCGTCAGCGCCTTATGGACCTCAGCAATAGAAACAACCTTGTCGAACTCATCCCATCGTGTATTTTGGAGTTGCGGAAAACCTCCTCTCCTCTCAACTGGCCGAAGCGGCACGTCATTTCCCGAGAACAGTGTAATAAAGTAGTCCCTAACATGATTCTGGAGGTGATCGGCCTGCGTGATCCAATTCCCAGCATCATCCTTAAGGCTCTTAACCGTATTCCGGGCTTTCCTTATAGTAGTGGCTGCATGATAATATGCGGTGTTCCTATCGCCCGAGGTAATCCAATCTACCTGAGAACGTTGATACTAGAGAATTTCTTCTTGGTAGAGGATTTCTTGATACTCTTTGGTCAGTTTTTTCTCTAGCTTGGCCAAGCCTCCATTGTAGGCAGACGAGAGACGGGTTTGTACACCTCCGAGACGTGCAAGGATGTTCTTTTTTCTATATAAGATATTACCGAAGGTGGATTTATTCCACCATCCCAGAGTCTCGGCCATCCGTGGAATATTGTCCATGAAATGATGATCAGAATCCCAAGTCGACTGAATAACATCCCTCAAACCCTTATTTGTTAACCATGCTGCCTGGAATCTAAACTTAGGCAAGCGCCTAGTAACTTCACGTCTGAGCACCTGGAGCAGGATCGGAGTATGATCCAATGAGAGCCTAGGTAGGTGGGTGACAGTGGCGTCGGAGAAGCAATTCCACCAATCGGTGATACATAGGACCCTGTCTAACCTGGCCCCTTTTGCCGACCCAGTAGAGTTGCCTCTCGACCAAGTGAGTTTTGGACTGTTAAAACCCATGTCAACGAGTCCTTCTTTCGCTATCCAATCGACAAAATCAGAGCAGCGTTGAGATGAAAAAGAGTTGTAGTTGCTGGTTTCGTCTCGACTCACGACAGCATTGAAGTCCCCAGCAACAACCCAGGGTCCCGAAACACCTTGTTTAGCCATAGAGAGCTCAGTCCATAAACGACGACGGAGGTGGTGCGTAGGGCTGCCGTACACCACTGCTACATGCCAGTCAGCTTGATTTACCACCCGAACCTCTAGAAGAATAAATTGGGGGTGAGTGGAAACAACTGAAATCTTACGGGCATCATTCCATAAGACCCAAATTCCCCCACTAAAACCAACTGCCTCTACCCGAATCCAGTCCGAGTAGCCTAATTTCATACAAATAGAATTCGCATGTGATCCGGAGACCTTAGGCTCAACGAGGCCTAGAATAGAGGGCTTATGGGTCTGGATGAGATTGTTTAGGACACGGTGGAACTCCCGACCACCCGCACCTTGACAATTCCAAAAAAGACAATTCATGGGAAACAAGAACACCAAGAAAAGAAAGCAACGAAAAAGAAACACCAAAGAAAACAAACAAAAAAACACAAGATCAGACTGCAGAAGCATTGGCCTCCTCCGCCAAACTAAGATCCTGAGGCATGTCATCCTCCATAACAGTATCGCTTTCCCCATCCCTGCAATCCGGGGGGTCCGTGTGATGCTCCGGAGACTGATCCCCGGCTGCATCTAGAGCATTATCCATAGGATCCTGATTAACAGCAGGCAAAGGGTCCTGCACAGGCTCCTGATTCGTGACTCTCGTTGTACTGATGATACTACCCCCATTCTCCCCCGGGTTTACCACATGGTCATCTTCTTCAGCTGCCCTAAGTGAACCCCTCCTCGAAGAACTCTTTCCCGTCACTGTCCTTTCTGCCCCCGTGGTAGCTTGAGCTTGATGAGGCTCATTAACAATTTGTTTTTCATTGGCTATAACATTACTTCAACGCGAGGACCCCCTCGGTTGAGCCGACGCCACATTCTAGATAGTACCGCTGTTGTCACCATGGTTGGCTGGTTCACCCTCCCCAGATTCCATAGCACAATTAGTGTTCGTCTCAGAATTCATCACCGGAACAAATTCTGTTTCCAACGGCGCAAACCTCGACCCCCCTGCACCTGAGGCCCCATTCGCATTGCCCGCAGTCACATTCTGACCCACTGTCTATCTCGGTTGTCCAGTACCCTGAGGACGTTCAGATTGTCGGCGCTCTTTTCGTGTCACGATCATCCACGAGCCATAGGGTCTCATACGAGACGTCGTTGCCTTCCCTTTGTCGGTCCCCTGTGGTGCATTCGCACGAGCAGGGCCCGCCGATTGCGGTGGGTGAGGGGCGCCGCTGCCCTCTGATCCGTCCATAACACTCTCACCCGCCGTCGGGCAAGCTTCCAGCCTGTGACCATACATACCACACGCGAAACACACTAGATGGATGCCTTCATATGCCACCTTCCAAACCTTCCCCTCCAAAGTAAACGTTGAAATGAGCGGCTTAGTGATGTCGATTTCTACGCAAACCCTGACAAACTTACCCCTTGACACCAAACTGGTTGTGTGGTCTACTCTCACCGTTCTCCCCAGCTTATTACCGATCTTCCTCAGACAAAGAAGATTATAAAATTCCACGGGGAGATTTGGGAAACAAACCCAAACAAGGACATTTTCCGTAGTGTCAACGGTCGGATCGAAATTCGGCACCCAGTCTTTGACGATCAAGTAATGATCTAGGATCATCCAAGGACCCTCATACTTTGCAAATTCCAAATCGTCGCGCATTCCAAATCTGACCAAGAAATAATCGTTCTCAAGCGCTATCAATTCCAGTCTTCCTTTGGGTTTCCACATCGTCGTCAACCGCCGAAGGAGGTAAGCATAACCCACACGCCTGCCCATGACCTTTATAATCAACGTTTGACGCCAAGGCTCCCGGATCTGCTCCTTCTCCCTCGCTGAGAGACGAACTGTAGGACACGTGGGATCGTCATCTTCATCAACGGGATCCTCCTCCGCGTTGAGGTCCTCCCCTCCCGCATCAGCGATGTTGTCAACCAAAAAATGTGCTGCATCGGTGCCCTTCCCAACCACCGAATCCAGATATGAACGGGGTCTATCAGCCCCGCTGTCCACCGGGTTGGGATCCACTGGCAAGGGCTGTGCTGATTCAGCCACGGGCACGGGATGGGGCGTGGATTCTGCCTCGATTTGCATGTCAGAATCCAATCGATCAGCGCCCGGCGTCTCCTCCAATTGTGTCTCGGCAACAACCTCACCATCAGCACTCGTGTGGGCATCTGGGACCATCTCAGATGGTGATCCATCAGCCGCGGTAGAATCTATTGCATCTTGCAAACCATCATCCATTTTCGGCTTGTTTGTACTCCGTTCAAGCAGATCATCCTCGTCGGAGTACCGTTGAGAATCCATAGTAGAGAGCGTTTCAAAGTTCCGTTTCATAGTAGAGAGCATTTAAAATCCGATCCCTTTTTATTGTTATTAGATAACTATTCGTGTCACATATCATTAGATTTAGGACTTTAGATAGATATAGGAAATTATATTACTTTTGTTAATCAAAATTAAAGAATTCTTAATTAGATGTATGTAGTACAATGTTCTTTTTTTTTTTTTTTTTGAAACCAGTACGTTATTAATATTTTTTTTTTAAACCAGTACAATGTTCTTTGATAGTGTTGCATCATCACACTATGCAATATAATTTCCAATAATAAATTAGAAAGTCTAGATATAGCTAGTGTGGTGTTTAAGAAGAATTACGTGAATGCATGTGCTTTATATATATTTATATATATATACATAATAAAAATGTTTAGGAAATTAGATAGATAATAGTTAAGTACTTAATATGTTTAGGAAAGTAATATATTTTGTTAATAAGAAATAAAAAGTTTCCTACTAAAATATATTTTGCAAAAAAGGACCTACTCAATATTGATATTATTTTAAGATGATGTGGTACCTTTTCATTCACCGCCGGTGTATAGCATCTATACACCGGCGGTGCATCAAATATTAATCCATATATATATATATATATATATATATATATATATATATATATATATATATATATATATATTAGAAGTGTCTAGCCAAGTTTTCCCCCCAAAACTTTGGGTTATTTTGTAATATTAAACAGTTGGACAAAAATATCATTTTACACGTATTTACACCTATAAATACACCTATGTAACCATGTTTAGGATCTTAATTCCTCCTTTCTAATTTCTCATGAGTCACTTTCTAAGCAATATTCTTCTTCTGCAGTGCAATCTTCATCTTCTTCATTTGCAGATGGCCTTGAATTTCAAAGCAATCTTCATCTTCTCAGCACTAATCGCACAAATCCTTCTAAGTAGTATTTATCTTCTCTAGTGCAATCTTCATCTTCTCCATTTGCAAATGGTATTGAATTTCAAAGCAATCTTCATCATCTCAACACTGATCGCACAAATCATTCTAAGCAATATTTCTCTTCTCCAGTGCAATCTTAATCTTCTACATTTGTAGATGGCTTGAAAATTCAAAGCAATCTTCATCTTCTCAGCATGTACTGATCACACAAATTAATAACTATTCTCCAACAGTAAGAAAAAGAACACAATATTGTTATTGAAAACACAACCATTTCAACGGTGTTGATGAATCACAACATAATGTTCTCAGTTGTGAATTTAAATTACAAATAAAAATGCCTCCCATCAAAAGGTCGTGAAAAATGAGATTGAGAAAAAAAAAACAAAAAAAAATTGTACAATTCGTTTATTAATAATGGTCAACTTAAGATTACTACACTAATAATTAAGCTAATAAGTATACATATTACTATATACATATATTACCATTTTCCGAATTTAAGGAATTAATTGAATAGACTTAAATATAATTAAGGAATAATTATTTTGATAATTAAAGAATTAATTGAATATATTTTACAATAATTGAATCCTAAATGCCAAATAAATTTAAAAAAATTCATACAATTATTAAATTAATTGTATTTATAATTATTATTATTCTAATTATTGAATTAAAGATTTAATTGTAATAAAGCAAATAATGATCCATACTTTAGATTAGTACACTATTAATTATAATTATTATTCTAATTAAGCTAATAATTATACATATTACTATACATATATTACTATTTTTCAAAATTAAAGAATTAATTGAATAGATTTTAATATGATCAACTAATAATTATTATGATAATTAAATCAATAATTAATTGAGTATCATGATCCTCCGGACAACGTCACCTCGTTTCTGGAAGATGATTGTCTATTGTTTGCCACATTTGTAAGTGGCAACTAGTTTTATTCAGGGTCCCCCCCCTCCCACTGCCCCCCCCCCCCC
>NC_044929.1:15154834-15290955 GCF_003576645.1 Ipomoea triloba | reverse complement strand
TCCCCCCCCCCCCCCACCCCCCCCCCCCCCAAAAAAAATAATTATTATGATAATTAAATCAATAATTAGACATATTAATATACAGATATTATATGGTAATTAAGTCAATACTTGCATAAATTACTATACATATATTACTAATTATACCGATTTCTCACTTTTTATTAGGTTGTTTTATACTTTCCTAATATAATTTTTATCTAATCAATTTCAATACTACTATATAAATCATGCATTTCAAGAATTATATAACCTTATCAATTCCACACCTTTCACTATATCTCACTCTTTTAGCCACATACTAAAAAAATATACATATTAGTATCCGAAATTAGTATACTACTCCGTATAATATTAAAGAATAAGGAATTAATTGTAATTAATCTAATAATAAACCAAACTTCATATTAGTGTATACAAAAAATATTATTACACCATTTCAAACCTTTAATAGGCTATTTTTATATATGGTAATTAAGTCAATAATTAAATAAATTACTATACAGATATTACTATTTAAGCCATTTTCTCAGCTTTTATTAAGTTGCTTTATACATGAGGAAGAAACAACTAAAGGCGATATGGTAAAAAGGAATATACTTAAGGTATAAAAGTATAATTGCACTAATATTATTATTATATAGTTAAAACCATCACAGATTCACTCATTCACAGTTGTGCTAAAAAATGGAAGGCTCAGATTGCTATGTTTTCAAGTCAAGTTAGGATTGTGGGCAAATTGCTACTTCAATTTTGGAATAGAACCAAAAACTAATGAGCAACATACCAACCCAAAGACATTTCAGACAAATGGTGGAAACATCATCATAGCCATTGACAACTGGAATTAAGACTATACTAATGAGAAATAACGAAATGAGAATAAGGGAGAATGATATACCAGATTACCAGATGTCCAGAATCCAGATCACTAAAAGACCCATGCACTATTGATTCAATTAATCAAGGCAAAAGGCTAAAAGTTTAAATGATCTGATATAGTTATAATGGAAGTTCATTATTCCAACAACAAGTCAACAACCACATATTAAACATACAAAGAAATCAAGAATTAGACACTAATTATGTCATCATTTTTCAAGATTTCACTTAAGGCAGAATGCAATTAAGGGTCATACATCCATAAACTTGACAATTATACAAAGAAATCTAGATTCAGAACTGTATTCAGTTCACCATTATCTGGATTTCAGTTAAGGGCCAATAAATAGAAATTTTAAGCTTTCAACACTGGAATTTCACATTTAAGCCTTTTAACTTTTAGGGACATCACAGATCAGTAGATCACAATATCACCAAATAGGCAAATATTCATCACAAATTACAATACATCACCCAACATGTTGATAAATCAATTTCAATATAAAACTAGGATTGAGATTACACACTGCTTCCACCCTAATGTCATAATATATCACCAAATAGACAAATAGACAAATATTCATCATATATCACAATACATCACCCAACATGCTTATAAATCAATTTCAATATAAAACTAGGGTTGAGATTACATACTACTTCCACCCTAATGGCATAATATATCACCAAATTGGCAAATATTGATCACAGAACACAATATATCACCCAACATGCTTATAAATCAAGATATATAAAACTAGGATTGCGATTAAAGACTGCTTCCACCCTAATGAAACAATATATGACAATATATCACCACAGATAACAATATATATCAAAGACACTTCAATAAATTTCATAAATCAAATTATATAAACTAGGGTTTACCAATTAATTGATTTCTCACAAAAAATCCTCGGAGAATAAGGGCTTCTAAGCAATAATCATCAGGGCTTCCACCACTGCAACTCTGCAAGTCTCAATGGCCACCAGAGAGGCGGAGAATCAGAGATGAGTCAGGTGACTGTCTACCTTAGACTTAGAGAACACAGAACAATGGCCACCAGAGAGGCGGAGAATCAGAGATGAGTCAGGTGACTGTCTACCTTAGACTTAGAGAACACAGAACAAAGACTATAAAATCGGAGAAAAAAAAAAAAAGAGAACTCAGACTCTTAGAGAGAACTCGGACTCTAAAAGAATCAGAGAACTAGAGAGTGGAAAAGAGTGAACAGAGAAGTCGCGAAGAGAAAATATGAGAGATGAGAGAAAGAACTGAGAAAGGAAAACCTTAGGTCGACTGCGCGTGCGAACGAATGAAGACTAAGTCTTCCTTCAACATATATATACGTAGCATGTGACTCGCTCCCCTGTTTCATGCCCAATTGCTTTATATATGTCGTGTATATTTGATTCACCATGTAATGTGTGTACACATGTCATAATATATGATATGTATATCAGTATATGTATGACATGTGTGCATGCATACAACATATATGAGGCTTCCCTTAAACATTTGTCAATTTCCTTTGAGCATTGAATTCTTCCCTTGCTTTATAATTTATTGACACCCCGGGCTTGGCCTTTTGATTCATATACTCAGAGCCATCTTTGAACAATGGTAGAAATTTGGGAATAAGTTGGAGCTGATAAGAAGAGGAGACTTAAAGTATCAAAGGATGAGACCAGGAAAGCTAGTACGTCCTTCATCATCTACCCACCAATGATGCCGAGAACTCTTCCTGCCCCTACACTGCCATATCGAGTGGAAAATTGGGCCGTTGACGCCGAAGCCCAGCCTACAACATCATTCTGAAAAGATATGGGTTCTACAAATCGGTCTACAACATATGGACAACTCAAGCGCACTCCCGACTTTAGGAAAACGGATACTTGAGGGTGAGGCCTCATGGAATCAAAACCCTAGTTTCAAGGGCGAGTTCAGCTTCACCAAGGTCATACTCAGTAGGCATCGTAACCTCTTGGAAGCTGTGATGATCTACGATGGCATATATGCCTCTTTGTTCAAATAAGACCGTTCAACACATATCGTTCAGGAGCTTTGCGAAGCGTGGTACCCCAAGACCAACTCATTGCTTACTTCGGCCGGCGAGCTTTCGATCTCACTTTGGGATGTTCATGTACTCTGCAGCCTACCAATATCTGGTGACATTTACGATGAACATATCCCCAGTGCTTTGGAATTGATAGGGTCAGATGCTGACCATAGATCTACCCCTCAATGTTGTAAGTATATGTTCCAAGCGTACAACTACCTCTACAATCGGCATAGACGACCAGGTGGCGATCACAATCAGAAAGATGAAGATCGCTCGGTTCATGTCAACGAGTGGATAGAGTTCTGGAGTAGGAGGCCGCAAGTTTATGGTAGGCCCCTGCCAAAGAAAAGGCATAAGAGGAATAGTCGTCCAAAGAACACCCAAAATCCAAACGGCAAAATCCCCGCATTCAAGGATTGGACCAAAGCAACCAGAACACCTTTTGTTGAGCTCGGAATCCCCCCTAAACTTCAAGAGGAGACCCACCTAGCGGCATATCTGAGCTATTAGCTGTGTGTGTTCGTGCTTCCCATCAAAGTGACACGACTTATTCGCTACACGACCTTCAAGATGGCAAGTTTGATGGCCAGAGGCCAAACGTTAAACCTCGCGATCCTTGTACTTGCGTCCATTTATAACGGACTGAATGCAATATCTAACTTTGCCAAACCAAGGCAAGCTGATAGTCGCTTCTCCCTCCACTATGTGTATGGGTGGTTGTCATTCTATTACGACACCCATTTTGCAAACGATCTTGCGTCTGCTTCCCCACTAATGATCACTTACTCTAGAGAGGGTGGTGCAAGGTCTTACGGCCAAGCGGGAGCCCGTCGCAAGATCTTTAAAGCTGACAGAGTGAATTGGGATTGCACAATACGTCGTTTAACCAAAGATCTCAGCTTTTTTGATAATGGGAAGGACGACCACCCCCAAGATGATGAATACTTTATGTGCCTCCGCTCTAACTTCCTTATAGGACGGCAACCCTGGCATATTGGGCAAGGATGAACGTGGAGTCACACTTGCAAAGGGTTTCCAACGCGAGCGTCATTTTACACTTAGGGGCTCAGGATCGGAAGTAACTTTTCCCACAGCCCGAGTCACGATGAAGAAACACTTCTCACAAAGTTACAAATATTGGTGGACCCAAGTCCATGGGGACCATCTTGAGCGCAACATTAAGGACTTAGTTCTTACATATCTCGCCAACATGCAACAAGAGGCCAGTACCAGCAAGAAAGGAAAACGCCCAGTCCAAGAAGATGAATCAACACCTACAAAGAGAAAAAAGGACACCACCTAAAAACAGAGAGTTAATGTGGCACTAGTCTCAAGTGGCGAGGAAAGTAGTGACAGAGACCGCAATTTTAAACGGGATCAGAAAAGTAACCGGCGTTCACCTTCCCCAGTAAAGGTAAATAAATGTTTCCTTCACATTCCTTCATCAAATATCCTTTTCCCATATTTTCGCCAGTAGTATCTAATTTGCTCCTTCATCTTTTTGCCAAGACAATGTAGAGATGCCCGTTAGCGGAGAGGTTGAATCATCAAACAAGAGGATGACTGGAAGCGACGTTGGGGAGAGTGAACACTCCAATAATGCTCTAATACAGGGTTCACTCAGGTCACAGAGTTCCCACGGTGAGCCAGAGACGGATCAAATAGATATGCCAGAGGTCTCTATCTTTGATGGCAAAGACTTCGTATTGGAATAGTTTAATTAAGGTCGCTATTATGAATGTCTGGACAAGCTTCGTGGAATGTTGGAGAAAAATCCCGTTGAACATATTTCTTCCATACGGGAGAGCTTCGACCGTGCCTTTGCCAATTTGCATAAACTGGACCTAGACATCTCGCCACTAGAGGCGAGGGTGAAGGAAGTCTTCGAAAAGGCTCATAAGTTTGATGAATTAAGGTCCACGATCTCCGAGAAAATGTTGAGTGAGTCTTAGGGGGTGTTATTGTCTACTGCAAAGGATGAGCTCAAGAATGCCCAAGATAAGGTCACGCGACTTAAGGAAGATATATTAAACCAACATAAGGCGTTAAAGTCGTGCAAGATAGAGAAGCGGAACTGGAGCGAGAGTTGAAGGTAGCTCGTTGGTTTTCAAGGCATGTGGCAGTAAAGAAAGAACACATTATATACACTAATACATGCAAAGGGAAAAGAGCTCAAGGAAACCAAACCTGGAATATGTGGTCCACGTGTATGTATATGCACCTACAGGCTACAACTGTCGTGCAAGCTGCAAAGACAAAAAAAAATAATAAAATTCAGCCATCCACTGACACACGCAAAGTAGTGATAGAAGAGGGAAGGTGAATCTTGGAATATGTGCGAAAAAAAAAAAGAAAAAAAAAAGAAAAAAAAAAGAGAGCACATGGCTCTATGCAGATGCATGATTTCAAAAGAGAATTTAAAAGAGTTCTTCTGCATGGCTAAACAAAATGCTCCTTGCTGAAATAATGAAGCAGTATTCGCCGCAAGAGAGCTCCGGTGATTTCTTCTTCACTGTCAATAAGAACAGTGAAGGCGACAGCAGGCTCAACATTAATTTGCAACAGAGTCCACTAGGGATCTCCGTAGAAGTAGTTCGTGGCGACAGCAACGCCTAGCAGTGACCTTTTCTAAGGATGGTGAGCCAAGCAATGGCAGAAGACATCCCAAGAAATCAATTCATAGGAAGATCCGACCCATTGTTGGTGACGACGGTGATTGTGACGATATAGTCGTGCTTGAGCAACACCCTACGGCAACGAATTTTCCAACGGTAGAGGCGTGCTTGAGCAATTTAACCAGTTCCGAACCCTAGTTAGTTTTAGTTTATTTTTCCCCTTCTCTTTATATTTCCCTAGTATAGTTTAGATTAGTTTTATATTAGATTATTTAATCTCAAGCTTGGAATCACGGATTAAAGTTGGAATTGTTCTTCATTATCAGTAAAGTTTTCTCTTCCTTTTATATTCGTTGCAATATTTATGATGATTTATTATAGTTTTGCTTTGTTTACTTTTATGATGCATGAGTAGTTAGCTTTTGGGTTTGTATTAGGGTTTTATTGCTATTCTTGATGCTAGGTTTATAATTATTGCATAAAGGGATAATTTATTGATCTCGGGTTTTATGTTTGAATTGGATTATAATTTACTCTTATTGATAATTGATGCGCAGCTTTTATTGATTTGTTTTGGAGAGGATTTCATCACAACGAAAGTTGGGTGAAAGACTTAGCCTAACCAATTTCAACCCAATTTTTCCTACTATGAGAATAGGGGTAATTTGGTGGCTTATAATGCTTTTGTGTTTAAGGTTATGATTGATGCATCACGAAAGTGGGGCAATCTTAGCCTAATTCTTGTTATTGATTACGAAAGTAGCTAACTTGAATTCTTGAGTGCATTGCCAATAAATCCCTTGGTTAATTATTTTTCCCTAATTCTGAGTTGTTAGAGCATCAAGATTGCAATACCCCTAATCTGACCCCACTCTTTTATCATATAGTTTATCCCTTATTTATTTTGCATTATTTTGTTTCCATTCTTTAATCTTAGTTTGCTTGGATTCTAGTGAATTCCAATACTTTAGTGCCTAGGATTTAATAATTCACACAATACGTGCCATAGCCCCAATCCTCAGTGGAACGACATTTACACCCTCTTTTACACTCCCATTTATACATCATCAAATTTTGGCGCCGTTACCGGGGATTGGTTTATTTGGTTGTATTGTGTGATTGTTTTATTTCTAGCATTAAAGTTAGTGAATTCTTAGGAGATCAAATTTTTATTTTATTTATTACTCAAAACAAAATTTCAAGTTTTTTTAATTTTTATTTTACTTTCTTTATTGCTATTTTACTCTAACCCATAACCAAGTTCTTCCAAGGGTGTCTTTGATGGTGCATGTTAGTAGGTTTTCAGTTAAGAACTTGTAATTATGGAGGAATATGATTTTCAAGAGCAAAGAATGTCATTGCCCGATTTCACCAGAATGTGTATAAAGACCTTTCAAGGTGGTCCACTTCAATCATTCCTTTCATACTCTAAATGGTGTTCATATTGTGGTGAAGCTCATGCTTTGGAAAGTTGCTACAAGTTAAACTCCACAATACAAGCACCACATCCATAGGAGTACCAATCTTTCCCTCAAGAGTTTGGTGCCAATATGAATCAAGAAGTTTTTCAAGGAGGTGCACCACCTTCATGCCACAACCTCTTTGGTGTGCTATATGTGGAGGATCACATGAAGCCGAAAGATGCTACATCTTTGATCCTAACTTTCAATATCAAGACCAAGTTCAAGTACCTGCACATCAAGAACATCAAGAGCCATTCTATCAAAGACCTCCACAAGCAAGCCAACCTATTGATGAGGAGACTTTGGCGTTGGCTAGGTGTTGGGGAGTCACTATTGTACCCGATGATGACATTGAGAATGATGGATATCCCATGATACCAAGTGAGGAAGAATATGCCAATAATCAATGGAAACCTCAAGAGACATTCTATCAAGAACCTCCACAAGCAAGCTAACCTATTGATGAGGAGATGAGGTCCATGATGAATAACTTAATCACCCAACTTGGTTCCCAAATGAACATGTTACAAGCTCGATTGGAAGATCAGAAGGCTCAATTGGAAGAACTTGAGGCTCAAGGAAAAGGCTTGACAACTCAAACACCCATTCAAAATTTAATTCCTTATGAAGATGTTATACATGAGTTGTTCACGCCAAGTGAAGGTAGTGACGAAGAGGAGATGGAGGATGGAGCTGATGAAGATGAGAAAGTGAATGATGGAATTGAAATGGAGTCTTTGAATTGGGAAGAAAGTGTGGAGTTGCAAGGGAATGGTGACAAAGAGCAACTTGAAGATGGTCAAAGTGAAGAAGTGCTCAAGAATGATATTGTTGATGAAATTTGTGGCACAAACGAGGTATGCCTTTCATTTAATGACACTCCATTGGGTGAAAACTTTCGACTAACTTGGGAACCGAGAGGTGTCAATGTTTTTGAATGTGGAGGCCCCCATTGGACAATTTTCATGTCCAAGGATTTCGTTTTAGTGCATAAAGAAGACCCAAGGTTCTCCCTACTTGCTCAAGGAAAGGAAAATCAAAAGGAAAATCAAAAGGAAAATAATAATGGACTTGCTGAAAGAGTATGCTTGACTTTTGAGTTCATGGAGGAACAGTGTTTGAGTTTTATGGTAGTGGACTTGTGTATAAAAGAATTCATTAATGGCCACCATTTGAGGCACTATCTCGAAGAAAAATTTGCTAGGAATAATGGGATGTTCTTTGTTCAATTCGATGATGGTTGATCTTGAGAGGTTGAGTAGAGCTAGCGACATTAAACTTAGCGCTTCATGGGAGGCACCCCATGTTATCCTTTACTTTTTGCACTTTATTTTCCTGCATTTTTCTTTTATTTTTAGTTCGAGGTAGAGTGAGGAGTTAGATGTGTTTTGGAACTGTTTTGATCTAACTTGCAGGTGAAACCGGACTTTGGCGTGAAATACAGGTTTTTGCAGAAGGAAGGCCCGAGCACACGACCAAGGTCACGACCTTGTACCCGGCCGTGATGGGTGTGCGTCGATTCCAGTTTGCACAGCGCTAAGAAGGGCTCTAGGTCACGGCCACCATCCCGGCCGTGACCCTAGCCGTGAGGTCCTTCAAGAATTTCCAGTACGCACAGCATGATCCAGGGCTCTGGGTCACGGCCAACCTACCAGCCGTGACCCTACCCGTGACAGTCTCAAAAATTTCCAGTGTGTACAGAGCTATTAAGGCCTCTAGGTCACGGCCACCATCCCGGCCGTGACCCTGGCCGTGAACCTTCTCTGTTTTCTACTTCCATTTACTGCTTGTTTTCCTGCTTTCTAGTTCGATATCTATTTATTACTTTTGTTAGTAGGGCTTTGGTTGTCCATCAGGGACGATGTCCAGTTTAAGTGTGGGGGGGGTGCTATTTCTGATCAGCTTTTGAAAAATGAAATTTTTGATGAACTTTGCTTGGAGGATTCAATTTGCAGCTTAAGGTAGTATGCTTTCCTTGTGTTGTGGCTGTGACCACTTTCCTTTTTGCTGGTTTGTGGTTTGTTTGGTGGTACTTGTGCAGCCTAGCTTGTCAGGGATGATTCAAGGTTGAGCTTTTGTTTAATTCAGTCTCTTGTCAATAGCTGCGTTAACCTCAAACTTAATTCTTTACCCTGTGTGTTATGCATTGCTAGTGAAGGCTTATGTGGGATTCCGGTGATACCTGTTCTGTCATAGCTTGTCTCAGTGCTCTCATAGTGAAGTATAGAATTTGCATGCTTTGAATTGATTTAGGTCATTGTTGTTAGCCCAAGCCTTTAAACCTACCATGTGTTACATTTATTTTCTCTAGTTGTCCCCTTTGAGCCTTGTTTTTGTTTAATAAGTGCAAAAGCACTTAACCCCGTTCTTTGTATTGTTTTTCTTGTTTAGCCCTATCATTTAACCCTTAGCCCTAAGCCATATATTTTCCATTCACCCTTAGAGAGAATGTATCATTTGTTCTTTAATTTAGAGGAGACTTACCTTTTTTAGCTTACTTTTGATAGAGTTATTCCTGTTATCTTTGTTCTAGTGTGGGGGTGTGGTGAAGGAATTGTTTGGTTGGTTTGAATTGAAGGAAAGAAAGTGTCTGTTGGTTGAAAGAAAGAAAAGAAAGAAAAAAAAAAGGAGAAAAATTGTTATTAAGGAAAAGTTTGAAAAAGAAGGTTGAAAGTGAAGAAAAGGTTTGAGAAAGGAAGAAAAAGAATGATGAATAAAAGTGCAAGTCAGGTTGCTAGAATAATTGTCTTCACCCCCACTAGTTTAGAATACTCTTGTGTTTCCAAATATATTTTGCTCTCTTGATTCATATTTTCCATGTCTCCTCTAGGTTTAATTGTGAATAGGTGTGAAATTCTCTCTCTTTGGTGCATTTTTCCATACCCCTTCTTTGTTTAGCCACTCACCCTTAGCCCCATTACAAGCCAAATAAAGACCTATTTGATCTTAACATGCATTTTTAGAGTGATCTATGTGAGTATGAAGGGCATGTCTATGAGAGTTCATCTTAAGCCAAGTCTTGCATAATCTACATTGAGTACATGTGCATACAGGGTTCTAATCTACCTAATTTCGGGTGCCCAGTTATTGGCCTGAGAGAGGAACTCACTTTCATCTGTGGATATACAATTGCTTGCATCCCTGTTTATAAAGATTCGCACAGGTTTAGGGGGGGACATAACCCAACCATTTGCGTGCATGGGGTTCTACGTGCGAGGACCAAACCAAGTACTGCCGATTCCACCGACAGGTTGGACATAATACTGACGAGTGCCATACTTTAAAAAGACAAGTAGAGGAACTGGTGCAGAACGGATACTTTACTCAATTTGTTAAGTATCCGGGGTAGTACCAGCATCAATAAGGCTTACCCGACAATGTGTGGCGAAAGGAAGAAGATCCTGAGCCTTCAGCCTCCAACACCAAGAAGAGAAGGTGTGACCAGGGCGAGGAAGGAAGAGACAGTGAGCTAGAGGAGAAGCCCACGCAACGCAAAAAACATGTCATTCGCTGATGGTCCGTCCTGATTATATTTTTAAAAAAAAATCTATTCCCTTAGGGCACGAGATCCGATCTCGCTAGGTACTTGACGGGAGAGCTGACCTTTGACCGAGCCTACGGATGGTCGAAGTGATGAAAAAAAAAATCTATTCCCTTAGGGCCAGCATGAGATCCGATCTTGCTAGCTACCTAACGGGAGAACTGACCTTTGACTGAGCCTACGGCTGGTCGAAGTGAGCTCGCGCACAGAACGCCCAAAAAAAAAAATAGCCAAACAAAAAACAAAAACAACAACAAAATATTTTGGTCGAGGTCAACCTCGGCCAAAAATTGGCCGAGGCCTGACCTCGGCCACAGTTCTCTTACCGTTCGAAAAAAAAATAATTTTTACACACGTCATTACTCCCAAACCACCTCAACCACTCTCGTTGGCTAGGGAGTGGGAGGACAGGTGACAGGATAATTGGGCATCAGCACCTGACCTGAATCATCAGCACTGACCCGAAGGCAACAAACGGTCACCCGTTACACAAAGACGACACATTGATGGGATGATAATTACTCCAACGGCTCTCCATTATCACGACCCAACAATCAATGAATGCTCACCATTACCAGCACTCAATGCAGCTCACCATTACTAGCACTCCGTTACACTCACTAGAGGAAGAGTCGTTGCAGTCATAGTATAAGTAGCAGACTTGTGGTAGAGGATGGGAGACTTTGTTTCTGATACACAACACTATTATACTGTACTCAAAATCACTCACTCTCACTAAGTACACACATTGTGGCATTGTTACTCACTTGTCTATTGTATTGAAACACTTGTACTCAAACTATTCTTACTTATCAATATTACTCCGGTAACCATTCTTACCGTCAACTGGTATACCTATCTATACTTTGGAAATGACTACTTGGAACGTTATGTTGTTGGAAATGACAACTTGGAACGTTATGTTATGGATAGTGAATTGTTGTAATATGGTTTGTAGATAGAAACTTGAATAACCTATGCGTTTGGGCTTAGTGAGTTGGTTCGAGCGTGGCATGACACCCCTTAGTTTATGTTTTTATTTTGCTTCCGCAATTGTACTCAGTCTTTTAGTAAGAAACATAATTTATTTATGGTTTATTCATGTATTAGAATTTGGGGGTGTTACAGTATCTTTGTAGGCTATCTGCTATGGCCTTTGCGCCTCTCCTCCTCCCATTTTTGATGAAGTGGTCACCATCCTCCCAACTCTTTCTGTGTGCTCTCCAGTTTCCTTACTCTATGCCATCATCTAGAAATTCGTCCAAACTTGAAAAAAATTAGTAAAGCAAATAACTTAAATAAGCAACAATAAAGACAATAATAAATAATAATGAAATATGACATTGTAAGATTTTTATCCATATTAATTTTGGATTAAGGGCAAATTGCAACAATAATTCTATGTGTAGCTAAGGAAATCAACACCACCATGAACATTTAGCAATATACCAACTCAATTCTTATTTCAAATCATAGGTAGAAGCTTCATCATTGCCACAACCCACAAAATAGAGAATAACAAATAAATGAAAAGAATAATAAAACATTATTAGATTTACATTAGTGTAACTGTGCAAGGGCCCAAATTGCCAAAGGTAGCAACTTACAAGTTAGTAGTTACCAAGCCTCAACTTACCAAATTTACATCAATGCAATGGGCAAAAATTCATCAAGGATTCAAAGGCATCAACTTATAAGTTACCACTTACCAAGACTCGAAATTGGGACAAGGTTAGTTGACAAAACAATTAATTTGAGATAAAAGATGTAATATAAAGTGTAAAGAATAAAATTACATCAACTTACAAGTTACCACTAGTCCTCCCAGTTACACATCCACCATCATCACTAAATTCGGCAAAGTTTAAATGAAAAGTTAAATTGAAAAATAGAATACAGTTATACATAACATAAACTTTTGTCTTGGTGATAAGTAGGTGAACACTAACCATTTAACCACATCTCTCCATGGTAAGCCACAACGCCACGTCTCGAATCGAGCAGGGGCTAAACTCAGCCAACCTAGCCGACACCCAACAATCCCCCTCCCATCACCTTTCACAACCTTTAATCACCAAACCCAGTTGCGCAGCATACTTGACTCGACCTTTAGCCAGAAAGTTCCATGTGAACTTCTACGAGCGTGGAAGAGGGTTAAGTAAAAGATCCACGAGCGATCTACGCGTGGATCAGTAGATCGCTCGTGGATCAGTCCTGTGCATAGAAATGTGAAGGCTATTTGGAAGAAGGGTATTTAAGGGAGGTTCTTATCAATCCAAAGGGGAGGACGGTTTTTAGAATTTGACACTTAGAAAGGTTTTCATCATCTTAGAAGATTTCTAGAGATTGTAGAGCTAAGTTAGATCTAGACTAGTTGATCTTGGCTACGGGTGTAAGCTTGAAGAATTTGGGGATTGCATTTTCTATTGCTTTGGTAACTTTTAGACATTGGTTTACATTTGCTTTTAATATCCAATTGCAATTTCCTTTTGATTATCAATTGAGCCTTTAGATCTATTTTGCTTTCAATTCCATACTATGATTAGCTAGATTTACTTGGAAGTTGGATGTTCCACACTAGGGATTATCAATTTTTTACCTTTGTTTTTTCACCCTTTTGAACTCTTGCCTCATGAAAATTTTGCCTTCATTGATTCTAGTAACTCTTGACAATTAACCTCTCTTTAATGCCATGCACTTGACTCAGTTCCAATTTGCCATCCTTTGAGAACATGACACTCGGAGAATTCATTCATCGTTTACAATTTCCACCACCGCTAAAACTATTACATCAAAATGGCGCCGTTGCCTGGGATGACAAACGGTTTTTGAGTTGTGTGCTTTGACATTTAGGAAGTTTATTGCTAAGAGTTCTTGAATTGATTTTCTTTTAATTTGTTTTTCTTTCACACCTTAAGCTATATTGTCAATCGTGTTGGAAGTGAGCATCATTGCACTTGTTATATTCTTTAGCTCATTTGCAACCGATATTTGTTGCAAGACAATTGTTGGTTAAGCTTTGTGCAGGAAAATTCTTGTTGAAAAACATTTGAAAGCTTGCCAATGAGTACATATATATGTCCTTGTGGTTGTTCATACCACGAGGGAAATCCATGGAAATATACCCCACCCCAACCATATGCACCATATCCCTATTATCCCCATTCTACATTTGTTTACACTCCAACCCCATACTATTATTCACCACCTCTTTACTATTATCCACCTCTATCACCATATCCATATTCACATTCTTACCCATATACCTATCACCAACCATCACATGGTTTACCAACACCAATTCCATACCCCACCAATCCCATTCCTTGGGAAGAAGCCCCACATAATAACCCCCATCAACCGAATGGTCCAAGGAGATTGAGATTCTACGACAAAAAGTGGAATCATTCATAGTCATGACCAAAGAGGAAACGACTAGTCTCAAAGCCGAGCTTAAGGGTGAGCTTGATGAATATCTTGCAAACCTCCGGGAATGAAATTTACAACCCTTGAAAATTTTGATATCTAAGATGTTCTCCATGACAGGGGGAAATCATGAAGGTAAATTCGTTGAAGATCAACACCCCCTCATTAGATGGCACCACAGTACTAGAACAGGTTCCGACTCTTGAGTTGGAAAATCGACAAGGGGAAAATATTGAGGGTGATGATGAGGAAGGAGTAGAGGTAGTGTGGAAAGACGAGGAGTCGAAAGGTAAAATTCTTGATCCTATTTGTGACACTACTCTTGACAACTTACATGTTCAATCTTTTGGTAATAATGCTTTTGACACTTGTGAGGATGACTCTCATTTGATTTGTAATGACACTCTTGATGAACGGAATAACATTTGTTTCTACTTTTGGGAGGATGATTCCATAGAAGTTTGTGAGGATGATTTGATGAATACTTGTGAGGGTTGTGAGGAGGACTCCCTTATGTGTGATGATGACTATGCTTGCTTTAGTTTTTGGGAGGATGAATCCTTAGACTTGTGTAGCAACGGGTTGATGAGTGAGGGGGGTGATGTTTCGTTATACTCTTGTGAGGATGAGAGCGCTTTTAACACATTTGAATGTGGGGATGAGAAAAAAGGGAGTGAAGAGGAGGTGATGAAAAACAAGGGGATTGTCACTTTTGACAAAATTGGAAAAGTTGAGTGGAAAGAGAGTGAACAGTTTGAAAAGAATAGAGGGAGTGAGGGGATGTGGTTTCTAAGGAGTGCTAAAAATGAAAAGATCCTTGAGGGTGGAGGAGATACGGAGAAGAAAAAGGAAGTGCAAACTATATTTGAGAAACTGAGGGTAGTGTGCGATGCTAATCTTGGTTTAATCATGAAACTTGTTCTTCCTTTTCTTGATTTTGTATTCGAGGGTGCCGGACATCTTTAGGCATACCTCGAGGCAATGGTAGATGGGACGTTTGGTAAGGTCCCAAGGTCGGTGTGTTTTGAGGGATAGCACCGACCATGTCTAGCCAAAGACGTTAAATGTGGCGCTTCTAGGGAGGCACCCCAAGGTTATCCTATACATATTGTAGTTTTTCTCTTTGTTTAAGGTTACATCTTGCCCCATTTTGAGCTAACCATGCAGGGATATCGTTTGGAGGCACTTTGGTTACACACTTGATCATCAAGGAGTTGAGAAAATAACAATGCAAATCAAAAGAAAGCAGGGGAAACACTCTGAATCATTTCCACGCGAGGCCCACACAGGGAACCTCACGTGGAATTGAATCAAATGGTTCCACAACCCATTCCACATTTGGAAGAGGCGTGGGTGAAGATCAGAAGGTTCCACACGTAGATCCACGCGTGGAACCACTCGTGAAAATAAACAAGAAGGTTCCACGAGCGATCCATGCGTGGATCGCTCGTGGAATGGCACTAGAGAAAATATTCTGCACGCGAGTTTTACTTTAAATATCACTATTCCTTCATTATTTCAATTCCACGAGAGGTAAACACATTCTTGCTATTTTGCTCCAAGTTTGAAGATTTTCAAGCCACATTCACACATAAAAACCACTCTCTAAGGTAAAATCTTGAATCTACACCCTTCCATTGCCATGAATGTCAAGTTTTCTCTCTAGAAGCTTGAATTTGGTTCCACATTGTTAAATACATTTTGTTGGTTAAGAATGGTAGTATATGGCTTGTTTTGTATATGAGAACATGTATTTGTTGTACATTTGTGAATTATAGCCATGATATGTGAATATTGATGTGCTCTGAAGAACCATAGGTTATAAGATTTGGGAATTTCAAAAGGGTTTTGATGATAAGCTTGAAATTGTGCAAAATTGAGAGTGTAAATGATGATTTTCTTGTTTCATAGTTGATATTGATGAACATATGCACACATTGTCCCTTTTGTTTGATTTTTAAAGCTACTTCACTCTTCAACTCCATTTTTGCATTGGGGAAAAAGATGAAGTTGACCTTTTTGTTGACTTTGAGTATGAAATGATGAGTTGTGAATTTTTTAGCAAAGCTTGCATATTGATAGGTGCCGAAGATAGCTATGTTTTGTGGGATAATTAAGATGATAATATGGTATAAATGTATTCTTTTAGGCCTACTACGTGTTAGAATATCTCAATTTCATCAAATGTAGGTTTAAGGACTAATTGAGGTTGCGTCTGCCAAAAATAGCACAAGCTGTAATTTTGCAGGGCATTCTGGCGACAGTTCGGTAAAACGAGCATAACCGGAGCTAGAAATGTCCAATTGAGGTGATTCAAGTTGCTATGGAACCACAACTTCAAGAGCTACAACCTAGAAGAAGACAACAAAGACCAATTTTGGATCCACGCAGGGGGTCCACGCGTGGACGTGGCGTGGAACAATTCCAATGCTAGTCCACGCCTAGGGTCCACGCGTGGAGCCCACGTGGATCGGACCTGGGTGCGAAAAAATAAGTATTTAAAGAGTGTTTTTGGCTGAGGGATGAATCTAACCTTTCCCCCTACATTCCTAACACTCTTAGATTAGCAATTTTACTTGAGAGCTCTTTAGAAAGAGAGATTCTAGAGTTTAGTTTTCATTGATCCAAAATTGAAGATCAAAGACATTGAAGTTGTATTTCATTTCTAGTAGGTAAATTTCATTCCTAATCTAGTTTTCTATTTCAATTGTTTGCAATTTACATTCCTTGAATGCAATTAGGTTTTGTGATTTGTTTTGTTTTGATTCCTACAATGAATTGCTAGTTTAGATTGTGGAGTGGATGCTAAAATCTAGTTCTTGTGTTTGATTTGTTACAATTCTTCCAATTGATTCTAAGAAATATTGATTAGGGTTCTTGTGTCATGTGTGGTTGAGGTTCATATTTATTTTTTAACACCCCCAAATTCAAATCCCGGACTTGCTAAAAATAACCTTACTATATATAGGGGATTAAAATTTATTCAATTCATAATAATCAAATATCCATAATAATTTTATTCAAGGGTGTTACCGCCACACCTAATCCTACTTGATTAGATGCAAGGCTAGTCTTAAACAACCCAAAATAAAATAACATCAATAAAGTTCTCATAGTCCTAAAATTTTATAAAATAAAATCCTTAAATAGTCTGTTATACAAATTCTTTATTTGCTAAATCCCCGAGCTAACAGCAACTCAGTCAACAGCTCTCGCCACTGCAACTCTTAGCAATTATCCCCTGCTACTTACACAAGCAATAGCAACAACAAAACAAATAAAATGGGGTTAGCAAAACATGTTAAGTAAGGGACTTGCCTACCTCTAAAAAGAAAATAATATAATAATACTTTTACATAATTTGAAAAGGGGGTAGTAGTCTTTTTACCAAACCTTTCAAAAAATTCAACTACATTTCCTTTGCACAGAAAATTAGATAATATCATAATGAAAATAATAATAATAATAATAATAATAACAACAACAACAACAACAACAACAACAACAATAATAATAATAATATGGAAGCATAACATACATAAACGTAATGGGAAAGGGTATTTTATTTTTAGGCCCTAGTGATAGAACATATGTTGTACTTCACAAAAATTCTCATTCTCAATTTTGGAAACCTGACTCTAACCTTAAGTGTGCACACCCCCGAATAGGGATTCCAAGCCTCAACGGAAAGTTACCAGCCATAGTAGCCAGGATAAAGTTTCTACTAACTACCCTGTAATTTATGGTACACAGACTCACTCCTATAGAACACACCACAGTGTCCTAGTACCCGAGAATTGTTCCTTACGGGCACTCCTCTACAAATAATTAAATTTCAACCACTTAATCAAATTTAAAATTTCACATAGCTCCCAAATTTTTAAGAAAAATATAATTTCTCAAATCCTTTTTTTCCATACTAAAAATCTCATGAAAATTTTGTAGAGAAATATTTGAATTAAAACTTTACTTTGCTCAAAATTGCTAAATTAATATTTTTATAAAAGAAAATCTTTATTCACAAAAATATCAAAAATCAATAATCACTAGAGATAATTTTAAAGTATTTATCTAACTTCAACCAACATAAATCTATACTAATTATCAAAACAAATATATATATATATATATATATATATATATATATATATATATATATATATATGTGTGTGTGTGTGTGTGTGTGTGTGTGTGTTCAAATGCAGCGGCGAGCTCTGGTGCGGTCTTGCGGCCTAATTTGCACCGTCCAATTTCATTAATCCTATTGAAATTCGCGTATGTTTAAGTGGGGTTATTATGGTAATTTTAGTATTTATATTACGTGAATTGGAATGGTGCATTTTAGTACATAGTGTGGTGCGTTTGAATACATGATGTGGTGCATTTTGTTACGTATGTTGGTGCATTAACTGTGTTGTGGAATGATGTGTTTTAATCTATCCGCTGGTGCATTTTCATACGTAGAATGATATGTATGTGTAACTGTGTTGTGGAGTGATGTATTTTAATACGTTGTCTAGTGCATTTTAATACATTGAATGGTGTGTATTTTAACACATGTGTTTCTAATAAGTGTGGTGCATTTTAATACGTAGAATGGTGCATATTTTAGCACATGTTTTCTAATATGTGTAAATAGTTTATGCTTATAATCTGGCATGATGCATGTTGTGGTACATTTTAATACATAGAATGATGTATTTTATTAAGTATATTGATGAATTTTAAGTGAATAGGTGCATTTGGTATATTGTGTGAAATGGTGTGTTTTATCGATCCTCTGGTGCGTTTTAGTTTGTAGAATGGTGTGTTCTGTAACATATATATATATTGCGCGTTGATTTGATGAGTTGATATGATCTAAGGCTGAAAATAGGTCGCACGGCCACACCTAATGACCAGGCCATACCTGATCATAACTATATATATATATATATATATATATATAGAAAAATACGTACATACATACATACGGTAATATATATGAAGCATACCTATAATTTCTACCACCAACACAAAAATTACTAATTTCATGCAATTCTAGTAAATATCTATAATCTAATTAAAAGTATACATATATACATACATACTCCAAACGGCACACATATATATAAATAAAATAATTCATTAAATAAATTTTAAGAGAATGAATATATCTACTCATACGATTTTACACATACATAACTTATACAATACTACTAATACATATTATTATACATACATGGTCACATACGGCAATTTGAATAAATAAACTACAATAAATTTGAATTTCATACGGTACTAAGTACATAAATACCATACTTACATATAAGTTCAATTAATTTCATAGGGTAAAACATATACGTATAATACATGCAATATTTAAAAAAATATGAAATAATTTTTTTTCTACACAGTACGTACACACTTATATATCTACTAGTTTTATACGCGCATTGCGCGAGTGGGTTAATGCCCAATGTTTATATTTAAATAAATATTTGAAAGTATATCAATGCAAGATTATATAGGAGAAGTTTATACATGGGTAATTGAATGCCAAATTTTTTTATTTAAATATCTAACTCAAAGTATATGAATCCAGGATAATATAGAAAATTCATTATAATTATTACTAAAATAAATGTTTGCAATCTTTGTGCTTCAGTAGGTTGAAAAAGTGGCTATAAACAGATACTACATTGTAACAGAGTCAGTAGTAGTCAAAAAATGTTTGCAACCTTGTAAAATCGATAGTCTAAATATTTGGTCTAAAAATGATAGTCTAAATAAATATTACTTTTTGTTTGAATTTTTTTAAGTGTTCTTAATTCTCTTTTGAGTAACATTGTCGTTGTCTTCATCTTTATTATTTGTTCTCTTCCTTTTTGTTGGTAGTGTGTTATTTGCAATTCGGTTATTGTTGGTAGCATAGATGACAACGTCATACAATGAGATTATGATATAGGAGATTAGGAACTATGGACTTTCCTTTAGGTGTTCTGCTTGATGTTCATTTGGTTCAACCATTATTGTTGAATGAGTTATTGTGGATAAAGAAATCCCTAGTTTATTATCAAAAAAAAATCCCTAGTTTAAGAAAAAAAAGATTAAATAAATTAATAAAAATTTGAAAATTTAAAATATTATGTATTCCAAAGATATTAAAAGGCAGTTTCTCGCTTCAATTTGCTGGGTAATGGGTTATTTGAGTACTTTCATTGTCAACAAATCCCCCCAAGTAGTTAATATGATTGGTTTCAAACTATTCTTTTTTATTTTTTTCATGGTATTAAAGAAATACATATGTATCATTTTTTGGTGTAATTACTAATTTATTTAATTCAATAAGAGTAAAATAGAGTGATTACGCTTCAATTTGTTGGGTTATTTGAGTACTCTCTTTGTCAACCAATCCCCAAGTAGTTAAAATAATTAGCTTCAAATTATTTTTAAAAAAAATTTCATAGTATTAATAAAATACTTGGTAAATAAATAAATAACATTGTTTTGTACTATAACTTTGATATTTAATTACAAGATATTGTAAAAATAAGAGAATGGACAATGTAATGAATATCAATTGATAAATTTGAATGTAAAGAATCTTTGCATGAGAGAAAATAAAGACAATATAACTAATGAATTTATTTCTCTTATTTAATTTAATTTTTTGATAATGAATAATTTTTTTCAAATAAAGGTATTGTAGATGACACATAATTCTAAATTAAAGAAATACATATGTATCATTTTTTTGTTGTAGCTACTAATTTATTTAATTTAATAAGAGTAAAATAGAGTGAGAACTTAATTATGATAAATTTGATTGAGATGAGGTTCGAACCTAAGACTTTTTTTTTATAAAAATTAATGGGTAAGTTAAAAGTTAACGGAACATTAACGGAGAAGAGAATATTTAACGGAAAACTTAACGGATAATCATAAAAGTAAGGTTAAATTAGGTAATCTCTATTAATAATATTAATCTGAATTATCTTAACCATCTATTTGATTAAATAGTTCATCTGAACCATCCATTTGATTAAATAATTTGACCGCCATTTTTTCTACCCATTTTAGGTCTAACTCTCTTTGGCTCTTATTAAGTATAGTATAGTATATATATATATATATATATATATATATATATATATATATATATATATAATTATTTCTACACTTATATATAAATAAAAGAATTGAAATATATATAATTTATATACCTACGTACGTACAACATACAACTATATAAAAAAAAAAACATAATACATACTATACTACCTCCGTTTCAAAATGGATGTCTAATTTGTTTAACGAGGCTTGACTGAAGTTATTTTTACTCTAATTTTTCATAATATTAAATTTAGCATTAATATATAAAATTTATATATTTAGAAACTACGTTAAAAGTATTATTAAACACAAAAAATTAAATTTAAAAATAATAAAAAATTACTTAAGAAAATAAGCAACGAAGAAAGAGTTGATTTGACCAGTGAATAGTAAATAGGACAGGTAAAATGGGACAGATGGAGTATAATAAATCATCCAGCTCATACATATATAGTCTATATACGTATTTTTACATAAATATATACACACAAAAGCAACATGATATGAATACACGTATGAATACAAGAAACTATATATCTTATTTCATACAAACTTTATACTTATACTACAATTACCTAAGTTATTGAGTAATTGTAGAATTCGTCTCAACGTGTTGGTCATACTCACTTTTAGTCCATAAGTTATCATTGGCACTTTTCATCTCTTTACTAATAAAACATTAGGGATGAAATTTGTAATTTTAGTATACCTCAGGGGCGAAAAGTAAACACGAAATGACGAAAAATGCAATGCCAATGATAACTTAAGAACAAAAAGTGAGCATGACCAACACCCAAGGACAAACTCTACAATTATCCTATAACTTGGGGACAAAAAGTGCAATTTTTCCTCGAAGTAACATCATGGTAATTTGCAAAACCAACTATTTTGATTCTGATTCCAATTTATATTCTTGCCCATTACAAAATAAAGAGTCAACTTTTGTTAAATATTTTATAATTATCGTGTATTTAGTTTCAATTATGATACTCCACCCAAACGTCCTCTGATAGCAATCAATTTAAGACTTTCATAAATTTATGGGAAAATGACACTTTTTCCCCCTATGTTATGGGAAAAGTAAACACTTTTTCCCCCTTGCAAAGTTTTGATGTGCACATAACATAGGGGGAAAAAGTGTCATTTTTCCTAAATTTATTGATGTTTTGAAAAGAGTTGGGATCCTTTATGACAGTAGCTTTTATAAATGTCGTGTAGACCAATTTTATATAGCTTTTAGCTGATTTTTCCTGTTCCCATGTAACCAAAGAGAACTGTTCTAGGTAAGACTTAACAATGGTAGGTATATACTGGCCAGGCAAGCTAGACTGGGCATGTCATATATTATCATATGGACTCCAATTTTGACTTTGCCATCACGACCAAGTCCTCGCACTCCGGTCAAAAGAATTAAATACACAAAGACGACTTAGCCCTTCCAAGATCATACAACAATAATACATTCATATATACTTTCCATATAAATTTTAAGACTTTTTTTATATATATAAATGATATTGTTTTTTTTTTTTTGAGAAGAATGATATTGTGTTTTTAGAAAAAAAAAATGTAAATATTTTAAATAGGGAAAAGGGTCAAATAAGTCCCTAAATAATACTTAAAAAGTTAATTAGGCCCCTAAACATTTAAAAAATCCAATTATGCCCTTTAACACGTTAAATTGGGACGAGAAAGCCCAAAGGCCGGCAAATGATCTGCAATAGCAAGTAAATATTCAGGGGAAAATCCGGCGACGGCAAAACTGTTGCCGGTCGCCGGACTCCGACGGAAGGCAACCAAATGGTCGCCTTCCGCCCTAGAAGGTGAACAGTTTCACCTTCTCCATTGAAGGCGACCATTTGGTGGCCTTCCGCCGGAATCCAGCGACGGTTCTGTCGTCGCCAGTCATCGGATTTTTCCCTGAACAGTAAATGACTTGCTATTGCAGGTCATTTACCGGTTTTTGGGCTTCTTTGTCCCAATTTAACATTTTTTTTTAAACTCCAATTTAACATGTTAAAAGGTCTAATTATACTTTTTAAATGTTTAGGGGTCTAATTGACTTTTCAGGTATTGTTCAGAGATTTATTTCAACTATTTTTCCTTTTAAATATAATTTTATTTAAATTAGTTGGTAAACAGATTGCTTATGCAATTGAAGTGTTGAAAGATTACATTTTGTATGTGTGTGTCATATTAAAGAGTTACGTGAGAGTCAAACTAATCTTTTTGTTTTTCTCTCACATTTTTAATATTTTGCACAACCTTGTTTAACTAAAGTACGTTGATTTAGTGAATGTTTTGAATTTGAAATTTTAAAAGTTTCAGTTATCAATTGGTTCAGTTCGAAAGTATCAGTTAATCAAGTGAAGTTAGAACAAACAAAATAACCACGATGAATATAAGTTTTTTTTTTTTTTTGAAATACTGCACCATAACTTTTTGTATACACTTTAAAAATAAATGCAATGTACTTGACTACTTGCGTGTTCATTTGCTTTCATATATTTCAATTTTCAACTATATTATTGCTAATAAGTTCTCTGTTGAATTTTTGACTTATATATGGTTTATATGTGGATACTTCACATATTTCATCAATTGGTCAATAATGATCATAATTGTTAAATTTCACAATATTTTTGTTGCTTTAATTTGCTCAGAAAATTCAATATATTTATGACCAGATTGACCAGTCCACGATAATAGTCGCATATATTGTCGAAGTTGTCCTGAGACT
The DNA here is from genome assembly GCF_003576645.1 of Ipomoea triloba. Taxonomy (NCBI): domain Eukaryota; kingdom Viridiplantae; phylum Streptophyta; class Magnoliopsida; order Solanales; family Convolvulaceae; genus Ipomoea; species Ipomoea triloba. Next base: position 15,267,130 of record NC_044929.1, on the reverse strand, counting down.
CATCAAATTTGTAAAAAGCTAAATTTAATAAAAAATAACAAAAAGTTAATAATTTTCTTTATAATACTATTGACTCTGTTACATTACAATAACGCATCCACTGAGACTCGATCTGATGACCTCCCATTACATTACAATAACGCATCCACTAAGACTCGATCTGATGAACTCCCATATAGAAGAGTCACTACATGCCCTCTGAGATAATTAAATAAGCATTAATACACAAAGTTTAAAATCAATAATGAGTTGATAATCTAAAACGAAATGCAAAGTTTAAAAACACCCAATATTAAAATTGAAATAAGAAATTAAACTTTTAATAATAATAATAATAATTATTATTATTATTATTATTATTATTATTGTTATTATTGTTATTATTATTATTGGTGGGTGCACCTTCAAATTCCTATCATGCCCCCTCCCCTCCCCCCTCCCCACTCCCCCTTGCTATTAGACAGTGAGATAGGTTATCTTGATAAGTTAAATCGTTTTGAAAACTCTAAAATGTAGTTGAGTTAGTTTTTTTTTTAATCGGTTGATGTCCTTTTGTATTCAAGGAAAATGTATTTAATCCACATAAAATATTTTTTTATAATAAATTTTAGAGTTAATTCTAGAAATGGTCCTTCGACTATTGACTTTTACTAATTTTTGTCCTCGACTTTTAATTTTACCAAAGTGAGTCAACTTTGGTAAAATTTTAATTTTACCAAAATTGACTCACTTTAAAATTTTAATTTTACCAAAGTTGACTCACTTTGGTAAAATTAAAAGTCGAGGACCAAAATTGGTACAAAATCAATAGTTAAGGGATCAACTTTGGTAAAACTAAAAGTCGAGGACAAAAATTGAAAAAAGTCAATAGTCGAAGGATCATTTCTGGAATTAACTCTAAATTTTATATAATATATGGAATTTTGTAATGTGTATGGTTATTCTTTATATTTATTGACAATTTGTAAAGTGATTGAGTCATTATTACGAGTTAGTTAAATGATATTACATTAGATATCAAAAATTAATTTTTAGTTGATATAAGAAATCTAACGTAGTCAAGATAATTTCTCTCATGTGAATAGCATTCAAACACATTATTAAGCCCTTTGATCTTTGAAAAAAAAAATAGTACTAATTACTACAAATTCTTATGTCATGCATGATTAATTTGTTGGAGTATTGTGCCAATGTAATTTAATTACGAGTGTCACAAGTCACAAGTAACAATGGAGTTGAAATTTAGAGATCCGGATGAGATTTGATAAAATCACTCTCAATATCTACTCTATCATAAAAAAGTTTACGTAATAACTATAACACATCACATATAAAATACAATATCAATAGATAAACATTTTTCTCCGTCAAGATCCATGACTGCCTCTTATGCGTCCTTGGTCAACAGGGGTGCAACTACAGTGGATGTATATTATAGTTTTGTTTTTTTAGGCTGGAGCCAAACTTAGGTGTTTATTTTTTATATAGTGTTTTTAAAATTAAAATATATTTTTAGAATTAGTTTGACACATCAATACCATGTAATATTCATCTATGCACCAACGTGACATTTTAAAATAAGTAATTCTACTCACACGGAAAAAAAAAATTCATCATAATTTTCTCCTCTTGACATAACATTGTGTCATTGGTTACTTTACTTTTTTATTAAAAGTTAATGGTGTCAATCAATTCAGGACACTCAATAATTATATACCATGTGAATTTATGGTGAAAAAATTATGAAGGTAAGAAGAATTTTCCTTTCAAAATTAGTCACATTAAATCAATTCAATATTTTTGCTGGTTCTCAATGGAAGAACTTGACTAATAATGTTACTTACACACAACAATTTAGTTTTCACCAAAAAAAAAATAAAATTACACAATAATTTAGTGTTATATAGTTAAATTGCACAAGTTTTTTATTCAATGGTCTAATTACAAAAAATACAACAAAATAATAATTTATTAATACTATTCCCAATATTTTAAATAACATTTTTATATAACTATAACAATAATAATAATAAGGAAAAAGTGTCAAATAGGCCACTGAACTTATCGTTTTTGTGCAATTGGGCCATTGAACTTAAAAAAGTGTGCAATTCAACCATCAAACAAGCAAAATTTGTGCAATTAGACTATTTTTACAAAATTTGTTAATTCAATTTGAGTTAAAAACATTTCAATATTGACTCCCAACTAGTATGGTAGAAGAAAATGTCACTCTTAATACATATATGTTAGTAATATAATTGAATTTTACCAGAAAATTTTTGTAAAAATGGTCAAATTGCACAAATTTTGTTTGTTTGATGGTTGAATTGCACACTTTTTAGGTTCAATGGCCCAATTGCACAAAAACGATAAGTTCAATGGTCTATTTGACACTTTTTCCTAATAATAATAATAATAATAATAATAATGAAATTGAAATGAAATAAAAAGTTAAAAGTGATACCAACTACCAACAATTTGAATTGGATTGTAGTAGTAATATAGATATACACCTAACTGAGTAAATTAGGAAGGAAATAGGACAATCTACTTTACTTATCTGCAATCACAACAAATCAAAATATAATAGTGGAGTTGACCAGAATGGCGGGAACATGTGATCACATCTATTCTTCCCACGCGTCTATGTGGGACCCGCCTTCTTCTTCTCTCAACCTCTAAACTGTCCCCCGCCAATCCGCCATATATGACTATCTACTGTGCTATAATTTACTTTTGAGTTAATTCGAGCTAGGTTACTCTTAGATTTATAAAATTAGTTCTCGATTTTTAATTTGGACAATTTAAGTTCTTTGACATTCAAATTCTTTTCAATATTGATCCTTTAGTCAAACTTTAATTAAGTTGAGGTCAAATGAAGGGGTAAATTTGTTCGTTCACCTATATAGTGTATTATTACTTGTATTTTTCTTGTCCTATATGCTATATATATGAATATAATCTCAGTCGAAGTCTCTCCTACTGAGATTACTGGCTTCGATTGAGACTTTGACTAAGATTATATTCATATATACAGCGTATAGGACAGGAGAAATACGAGTAATAATACATTAAATATGTGAACGGACAATTTTACCCCTTCATTTGACCTCAACTTAACCAAAATTTAACGAAATGACCAACATTGGAAAGAATTTGAAAGTCAATGGATCTAAATTGTCCAAATTAAAAGTCGGGAACTAATTTTGGAAAATCAACATAGTCAAGGGACCATTGCTGGAATTAACTCTTTATTTTTTTTGAGTACTATTGACTCTGTTACAATGTAATATTTGTTCATAGCTACTTTCTCAACCAAATGAAATACAAAGAGTCAATACTGCCTCTACTGAGGCTCGAACCCAACCCTCCCATGTGGTGGTATAATTTATTTAATTGTTCCCAATACAAATAACTAAATAAATAAGTTTTCAAAAAAAAAACTAAATAAATAAATGTCAAGACCTTGTGGTCTAGTGGCACTCGATTGCACTCCCATATGGAAGGGGGTGGGCTTGAGTCTTAGTGGAGGCTTATTAATTTTATATCATGCGTAGCAATAATATAAAATTATCGAGATAATTGCATAATAAGGTCTAGTGGCACTCGATTGCACTCCCATATGAAAGGGGGTGGGCTCGAGTCTCAGTAGAGGCTTATTAATTTTATTAGTTTTATACGCACATTGTGCGAATGTGTTAATGCCCAATGTTTATATTTAAATAAATATTTGAAAGTATATCAATGCAAGATTATATAGGAGAAGTTTATACATGGGTAATTGAATGTCGAATTTTTTTTATTTAAATATCTAACTCAAAGTATATGAATCCAAGATAATATAGAAAATTCATTATAATTATTACTAAAATAAATGTTTGCAATCTTGTAAAATTGATAGTCTAAATATTTGGTCTAAAAATGATAAGTCTAAATAAATACTACTTTTAGTTTGAATTTTTCGAAGTGTTCTTAATTCTCTTTTGAGTAACATTATCATTGTCTTCATCTTCACTATTTGTTCTCTTTCTTTTTGTTGGTAATGTGTTATTTGGATTTTGGTTTTTGTTGATAGCATAAATGACAACGTCATGCAATGAGATTATGATATAGGAGCTATGGACTTTCCTTTAGATGTTCTGCTTGGGGTTCATTTGGTTCAACTATTATTGTTGAATGCGTTATTGTGGGTAAAGAAATCTCTAGTTTAAGAAAAAAAGATTAAATAAATTAATAAAAATTTGAAATTTTAAAATATTATGTATTCCAAAGATATTAAAAGGTAGTTTCTCGCTTCAGTTTGCTGGGTAATGGGCTATTTGAGTAGAGTACTTTCATTGTCAACAAATCCCCCAAGTAGTTAATATAATTGGTTTCAAACTATTCTTTTTTATTCTTTTCATGGTATTAAAGAAATACATATGTATCATTTTTTGGTGTAACTACTAATTTATTTAATTCAATAAGAGTAAAATACAGTGATTCCGCTTCAATTTGTTGTGTTATTTGAGTACTCTCTTTGTCAACCAATCCCCAAGTAGTTAATATAATTAGCTTCAAATTATTTAAAAAAAAATTCATAGTATTAATAAAATAATTGGTAAATAAATATATAACATTATTTTGTACTATAACTTTGATATTTAATTACAAGATATTGTAAAAATAAGACAATGGACAATGTAATGAATATCAATTGATAAATTTGAATGTAAAGAATATTTGCATGAAAGAAAATAAAGACAATATAACTAATGAAATTATTTCTCTTATTTAATTTAATTTTTTGATAATGAATAATTTTTTCAAATAAAGGTATTGTAGACACATAATTCTAAATTAAAGAAATACATATGTATCATTTTTTGTTGTAGCTACTAATTTATTTAATTTAATAAGAGTAAAATAGAGTGAGAAACTTAATTATGTCAAATTTGATTGAGGTGAGGTTCGAACCTAAGACCTTTCTTATAGAAATTAACGGGTAAGTTAAAAGTTAACGGAATATTAACGGAGAAGAGAATATTTAACGGAAAACTTAACGGATAATCATAAAAATAAGGTTAAATTAGGTAATCTCTATTAATAATATTAATCTGAATTATCTTAACCATCTATTTGATTAAATAATTCATCTGAACCATCCATTTGCTTAAATAATTTTACCGCCATTTTTTCTATCCATTTTAGGCCTAACTCTCTATGGCTCTTATTAGTATAATAATAGATATCATGCGTAGTAATTATTAATTTTATATCATGCGTAGCAATAATATAAAATTATCGAGATAATTACATAATAAGGTCTAGTGGCACTCGGTTACACTCCCATATGGAAGGTGGTGAGCTCGAGTCTCAGTAGAAGCTTATTAATTTTATATCATGCGTAGCAATAATATAAAATTATCGAGATAATTGCATAATTTGAACTAAACAAGTTATATAATATTATTGTACTCACACAGTTCTTATATCGTGGACCACGGTCCCAAAACGACGTTGTTTTAGTAAGTGTGAGACGGAGCCCCGTAATTGACACTACAGTTCATTCCAAAAGATACTGCCTTACATTTGTTTTGATATTATCGAATGAAACTGTAGTTATATCAAAATGTAACTATAGTTGTGTTGAAATGTAACTGCAGTGTATATGAAAAGATACTGAATAACAGTTTCACATTTGTGTTTGATATTATCGAATGAAACTGTAGTTATATCAAAATGTAACTGTAGTTGTGTTGAAATGTAACTGCAGTGTATATGAACAGATACTGAATAACAGTTTCACTTTTGTGTTTTTATATTATCGAATGAAACTGTAGTTATATCAAAATGTAACTGCAGTTGTGTTGAAATGTAACTGAAGTTGTGTTGAAATGTAACTGTAGTATATATAAAAAGAAAGTGAGTGGCGCGAATTCATCCGTCTGTTTTCATTAATCAAAACGACGTCGTTTTGGGACCGCGGTCCATGATATAATTTGCGGTACTCACATTACCTAAAGTAGTTCCACATTCCGTGAATTAAATGTTCATTTATGGTAAATCTTTTTGTCAACAAAATAAAATGAAGATATATTTTTTCTGGTAAATTCACAGTGTCTTTCTCTGTCCATTTAATGGTCTAACAGGAGTTGAACCTAGGTTCTCCCAGAATTCTTCCCCACAAAGAGAGTTCACTTGCCACTTGAGTTACCCCATTGGGTTGATGGTTTAGACTAAGGACTATTTTAAGTAAAAATTGCATAGTTAGATATAAAATTGAGCAAATTTAAAAATCAATGACCAAAGTGATGAAATTTTAATAGTCGAGGGACCAAATCGGGTATTAACTCTTGTTGTTGTTGTTGTTATTATTATTATTAGTTAGTGAGGAAGTTGCAACTGCAAGGAGATACCTTATATAAAGGTTTAGGAATTAGACACATGATCTCAGACTCACTTCAGTTCCAAATAATCTTTTCTTTTAGTAATAATGTTCAGAGGTCACTGAACGTAACCCGAAAGTGCAATTAGGCTACTGAACCAAAAAAAGTGCAATTAGGCCACTGAACACTCCAAATGTATGCAATTTCACCTGATAGCAGATTACCATTCATTTCATCAGATTACTTGCTTATTTGGACAGTGAGTTGACATTTTAAAATAATTTTGAATAATAAACTATTAAAATAAAAAATTAAAATAATTTATTTTTTTTAAAACAAACACACCTTTATTTTAATTTTTTATTTTAATGGTTTATTATTAAAAATTATTTTAAAATGTTAACTCATCGTCCACGTAAGCAAGTAACCTGATAAAATGGATGGCAACATGCTATCAGGTGAAATTGCATACATTTGAAGTGTTCAATGACCTAATTTCACTTTTTTTTTTTTTGGTTCAGTGGCCTAATTGCATTTTCAGGTTAGGTTCAGGGGCCAATTTGAACCTTATTCCTTTTTTAATGTACTTTTCTCTCCCTTTTCACTCCATAGAATGGCTGCCTATGTACATATACTATACGTTATATGTAGTGGATCTCGACACCTGTGATTTTTACAATTATGATTTTTACGTTATATCTCTATGTCATACTTATTCGCTTATTCCCTACAAACACTTTATATTGGATGTACTATTCAATATTATCTATGGAGAAAATCAATTTTATCCATCATAAATTAAACTAATCTTAAATGTGAAAAAATTAATAGGCAAGCATTAAATGTGTAAATATTTTAATAGTTTAAAAGTGGAAAATTATATATATTACCGAATAAGATAGACACCACACTAATCTAAAATATAACTCAACTAATTATATGTCAATATTGTCAAAGACCTTGTGGTCTAGTGGCATCCGGTGTCCTGGTTAACACTCCCACATTGATGATGGGAGTGGATCCACTGTTGACTCTTTATGTTTCAGTAGGTCTAGTACTCAAAAAAATTATATGGCAATATTACATTATCACAATTTCAACTAAACATACAATATGATCTTATATTTTTGTAATATTACATTACCTCTCGGGAGGTAATCATACTACTACGTAGAATAATTTCACATCTCGTGAACTAAATGACTTTAAATATATTGAAAAAGCTTTTGGGCTTGTTTGGTTATCAGAGGTTAGATATTAGCGGTAATGGATTGTGTTAGCGGTTATGCAACAGCGGATTGTATTAGCGAGTTTGACCAGCAGATTGTATTAGCGGTTTGTAAAAAGATTTTTGGTAAAATTAGCTGTTTAGCTTAGTGGTTAACATGTAAAATGACCTAAAAGGACATTCATATTCATATAATAATAACAATAATAATAATAATAATAATAATAATAATAATAATAATTATTATTATTATTATTATTATTATATAAAATAAAATTTACAATAACAATTACAACAACAACAACAATAATAATAATAATTACAACAACAACAACAACAACAACAACAACAATAATAATAATAATAATACAAAATAATAATAATAAAAAAATTATAACAAAATTATTAAAAAAAAAAAAAAAAAAGAAGACATAGGGAAGCCACGTAAAGGCTCCCCTTTGTAAATGAGATGTGGGATCACATCGAAAGATTAGTGAAGAGGACCACTTGAGCTCCTCTATATAAGAGGAGCGGTGTTCCTCTTCCAAAATTTAAAAGCCTTAGGCTTCTCGCCGTTTGTGAGAAGGCTTTGGCTACAGTAAATTTTTTTTTTTTTAAAAAATAAAATTAGAAGTGAGGGCGTTTTGGGGAAAATTTTTAAATTTTCCCCAAAACGCCAAACTCAAACGCTGCTATTTAGCAGCGTTTGAGTTTTCAGCGGTTTGGAGCAATCCGCTGCTCCAAACCGCTGCTAACCAAACATAGACTTTGGCGTTTTGACCAAGTTAGTGAATCTGCCAAAATTTGGTGGATCCGTCAATAACTAAACATACCCTTTATATACATTGCTGTTTACTACCATGTTTTTCCCCAAAATGGAAAAACTTTGGCCATATAACTTTTTTCCCCAAAATGGAAAAACTTTGGTTATATAACTTAATTCGGAAAATTAAAAGAAGAAAATTTTCTTGTATTTTCTTTTTGAGAAAAATTTTATTTTAATAAAATGTATTATAAAATCTCTCTCTATATATATTAAAATTTTTATAATTCAAGCAAATTGATAAAAGAAAAAAGACACGAATATTATAGGAATCATTTATAAATCCTACAATATTACAATTAATATTTGCAACTCTCAGAAAAAGTCTCACATTTTCAACCTTAATCATTTAATGACACGTTGACTTTTTGTATTTAGTTAATTACAATTTAATAAAACGAAAATCAATCAATTTACTAGACACTAGTATTAATAAATAGGAAAAAATATCAAATTATCTCCTAAGTCATTCAAATAGTGCAATTAGGTCTCCTAAGTAAAAAAAAAAAAAAGCTCCATCCACCTTTTCTAGACCTGTAAAATAGTGCAAATGAGTCCAAATCAACCTGTATAGCAGGTTAAGTCTTTCAAAATTTGACATGTGTCACTTTTAAAATATATATATTTTTAATTTTTAAAACTTTTAATTTATTTATTAAATTATTAAAGAAAAATAAAAAAAAATTAAAAAAAAAAAACTTAGCAAAACAGCCGGTGACTGCCTCGCCCACAAACAATCGTGGTTGTCCGACGAGGACAACCACGATTGTCAAATATGATGTCAAGATCTAGACCTCAAAAGTCTGGAACGAGGGCGGCGACGCCGCCATCGTTCCAAACGGCCATGGACAGCCATGGCTGTCTAGAGACGACCTTGGACATCTATGGTCGTCCATGGCCGTTTGGAACGAGGGCGGCGGCCATGGCCACCGCCCTCGTTCCAAGCTTTTGAAGTCCATATCTGGACTTCATGTTTGAGGTTCAAATCTAGACCTCATTTTTTACGGTTGTGGATGTCCTTGCCGGATAGCCATGACTGGCTGTCTTTGAACGAGACATTTTTTTTAATTATAAATTTATTTATTTATTTTTAATAATTTAATAAATAAATAAATAAAATTTAAAAATTAAAAGTGACACGTGTCAAATTTTAAAAGACTTAACTTGCTAAACATGTTTTTTTTTTGGACTCAATTGCACTATTTTATAGGTTTAGGGGATGTGAATGAAGCTTTTTTTTTTTTTTAATTTTATTTAGAGGACCTAATTGCACTATTTAAATAATTTAGGGGGCCAATTTAACCCATTTTCCTACTTAAATATGAAATTAATGATAACATATACTATTAAATGGATGGAAAATATATAAAGTAATACAATTTTTTTTTCATGTTTTTTCTCAACTACTAAGGTACTGTTTTTTTTTTTTCTTTTTTTTTTTGTGAATAAACTAAGGTACTGTTATTTGAATTGATTTCTGTATTAGGGCGTTAACGAGGTTGAAATACTTGAAATTGATCCTAGATTTTTTAAAAATAATATTGAAATTCAAATGATAAGTCACTATAATATTATAATACAAAATTATTTGTATCTAGAAGTATTTATTATTAGCATTCAAAAAAAAAGTATTTATTATTAATTATAGATAGATATAAAAGGCCAACTACCTTGTAATATGATATTAGGGTTTAGAAATGGGTTGACCGGGTGGTTATAGGTTTGAACCACCGTGGTGAGGACTTAGATTCTTTAGACGAAAAATGTTTGAGAAATTATAAAACAGATACTACATTATAAAATTAATATCCCCACTATCGGAGTTCGAACATGTGATGATTGTGATCACCCATTTGAATCATCGATTTGAACTAGAGACTTAAATGGGTGGTCATTGGTTTGAACCTCTGTGGTGGGGACTTAGATTCTTTGGGTGGAAAATGTTTGAAAAAGTATAGAATAGATACTACATTGTAAAATTAATGTCCCCACCATCGGAGTTTGAACATGTGATGGTTGTGATGACCCATTTGAACGGGGGGACTTAATTAGATTGTGATGAACCATTTGAACTGGGGGACTTAGATTCATTGGAATGATAATATTTGAGAAAGTATCCCAATACAGATACTACTTTGTAGTAATTAGTATCCTCACCTTCCTCACCTTAGTGTGAGGTTAGTTTGCTCCATTCGCATGGGTGTGGATTGAACTGCTAACCTCATACTTAAGGGACAAGTTGCTAAATCATCATGCCAATCATATTGGTTGTGACCACTCATTTTAGAATGGTAACAAAAGTACAATCGCATTACATAGTTGTTGGTCCTAATTATCAATTTATTATACATCATAAACATTATTGTATAAAAAAGGCATCAAATTCATATGACACCAACATTGTGTGAACTTTTCAAATTCAACAAGATGATTTTTAAAATTTAGCAATTTAGCAATAAATTAAAAGAGTTGTTCGGTGTGTAGAACATGATTTTCATATCAAAAAGTCACAAATTTAATTATTTTTAACACTATTTCGATCGAACTCATCACTATAATTTTTCTAAAATTGTTTACATTTTTTTTTACATAATTTATTATTAATTATAGATAGATATAAAAGGCCAACTACCATATAGTGTGATGATATCACGATTACAATTCTAAATGGGTGGTCACGTTTGAACCTTGGTGGTGGAGACTAGATTTTTTGGACGTAAAATATTTGAGAAAGTATAGGACATGTACTACATTGTAAAATTAATGTCCCCATCATCGGAGTTCGAACATGTGATAATTGTGATCACCCATTTGAAATGGGGGACTTATATTCTTTGGAACAAAAATGTTTGAGAAAGTATAAAACAGATATTACCTTGTAAAATCAATGTATCCACCATTGGTGTTCGAACATGTGACCACCATTTGGATTTTGGAATGGGGGACTTAGAGATTCTTTAGACTTAAAACATTTGAGAAAGTATAGAACAAATATTACCTTGTAAATCAATGTCTCCATCATCAGAACATATGACCACCTATTTTGAAATGGTAACAAAAGTACAATGACATTAAATAGAAGTTGGTCCTAACTATCAATTTATTATACATCATAAACATTATTGTATAAAAAAAGGCAACAAATTCATATGATACCAACATTGTGTGAACTTTTCAAATTGAACAAGATGATTTTTAAAATTTAGCAATAAATTAAAAGAGTTTTTGAGCGAATTGAACATAATTTTCGTATAAAAAAATTACAAATTTAATTATTTTTAAAATTATTTCAATTTGAACTCATCACAATAACTTTTTTTAAAATTATATACATTTTTTTTTACGTAGTTTATAAACTATTACACAAAAATAAATTTATTTAATTAGCACCCTTAAATAACAGTTGGGAGTTGACCTCTTCAGATAATTCACTCATTCAAGATGCGAGTACAGTAAACGACTACTGTGAAATTTGGGGTAGAAAACAAAAAAAGTATACTCTCTTTCTCTCACTAGATTCCGGACAACCGAATCAAATCCTGTCTCTGTCTTCTCTCTCTCTCTCTTCCCCATTTCCAACTGATAAAAATGGGAAGGCATCTCCATTCTTCTTTCAAGTTCTCCGTCGCTTAAGAAGCAGCTCTGGAGGCACACAGAGAAGCGGAAGAAACTGAGCGCCAAAAGTTTCAGTCTTCTGATCTTTCGCTCGTGTTTCGAACTATGCAACAGAGCTCCATGTCTCCAAGCAACTTCACCTCCAATGTATCCTCCCATGTCCGTATCTCTGATTTCCTTTGAGATATATATATCATTTTTACTTTCCTTTCGTTCATCGCTACCGTTATTCGTAGGATTAGGGTTTTATTCCGTGAATGAAATTTCCCAATTTTGCTGAATTGTTCACTGTTTGTGCTGATCATGGGTGGTTTGTAACTGTTTGATTTCCGTTTTTCTTGAAAATATACTTTTTTTGGGGGGGGCGTGTGTGTTTTGTTCTGATATTTTAGTCTTTTTATTTTCTGGGTTGATTGGGATCAATTGAATTTATTGGTTTGATGAGTGGTGGTTGGGAGCTTTGTATGATTATGTTAGTTGCTGATCAAATCTTTTCTGCTATGGAATGGGTAGGCTACTGGGAAAATGCTACATATCTCAACAAGGTGTACTCCATTTATATACTTCCTGATTATGATGGCTTGAAAAATTAAAAAAGTAAATTAAAAAAAAACAAACAAACAAACAAAGTGTATAAAATGGAGTAAAATTTGCCGGGACACTTAGGATAACTCTTAAATAAAATGTGAACTTGCTGCACATATAATTTCCTTTTTCTTGACAGTTATTTTGCCATTAATTACTGTGCAATTGCAGTGAATGCATTTCCAAATGGTTTTTGTGAGCAGTAGTGTTGTTGCTTTGTTACTTTGATTTATGCAATTTATTAACTTGAGTTGATACTGATTATACATTTATACTACTACCTGTAAATAGGGAAATGCAATCCTTTTCCAGACAGAGAATGGGCATAGTGAGTCACTTTCTCTCTTGAACTCAGAGAGGGCAGTACAGGAACTTATAGAGCAACCTCTTGTTGATGGAATTGATGATCATCTTATTGAGTTCTCTGAGGCTTTGAGAAGTATGTTATCTCATTATCATAAAAATAGGTAGTTAAAATATGCTACATAATATTAGAATCTAATATTTTAATTCTTCAATTTGTTAGCTGTTGCTAAAACATTGAGGCGAGCCGCAGAAGGAAAGGCTTCTGCTCAAGCTGAGGCCACTGAGTGGAAACGCAGATATGAACTAGAGAGGGAGCGTAATCAGCAGTTGGAGCAAAAAGGTATTATGCATATAATATTATCTTGCATCTGCAGAACAATGTAACATGTGCTTGTACATTAAATGATAAAATTCATTGATGACTTCTCTGTCTGCTATATATGCTCAATATTACTAATTCATAAGGAAGAAGTTCCACTTCTCTTCCTCAGTAATGGGCATTATTACATGAGTGGTCATTTTGATTTTTGATAATATTCTCTGCTAGGCTGTGCAAGTGATATATAGCCCATTTTGTTGACAATTAGGTTAATCTCTTCTTTCTCTACATGGATCGAGTTTAAGAAACACCAGAAATGGATGGATTGAGGATAAGCAACAACAGAAGAGGAGGTCCCTCAGAAATAAAGAAGAGCCACCTAACACTAATCAATGAAACAAAACCAGAAAGAAGTTGAATAGTGTCCAGAAACTAAATTAAATTCATGAATACTGATCCTCCTATCTTGTATTTTAATGCCCCAAAAGAGTTTCAAAACATTTGTTCTTGTTGTAGTGTTTTTCCCATGATGGGTAATAAGGTTGCTCTTTTTCATGTTCTGCTCTTTCAGAGGCAAGAATGTATCGTTTTACCAGAGTATTATTCTGAATTATGTTGACTTGATTTGCAGCATTGTTTTCAGAAAAGCATAATGCCGAGCATAAGGATGGAAGATTAAAACAGTTGGCAGACCAGCCTGTTCAATCAGATGGAACTGCTGAGAAATCTGAAAGGTGCTGTGCCGAGAATGGAATTTGCTCTCATGAAGTTCTTCGAAATGGGGAACCTGACTGTGATACCAATGTTCTCCCACGCAAAATGATGAGAAAGGTAGGTGCATTTTCTCTATGCCCAGTCAAGTAGTGTATTTTGGTTATTAGTCTCAAACTTTATCTCATAAGACACTTGAAATTCAAGAACTGGAACTATAGTTTTTACTTTCTAAAATCCATCTTCACTCAACTATGTTTAGAGCTGTTGTTATCATAAAAGATTTTCAGCTGTGATCTTGTCAACAAGCATAATGTTTTCCTTTTTGCAACTTTTGCTGATTATTTTGGCTGTTATTTTCTCAGAATATATTACTTGATAATATTGAGGTGTATATATATATATTATCTGTCTCCCTCTTTTCTTTGGTGTCTTGGCTTATGTAACACTAACTAATTTTTTATTTTTTTTTTTGTTGTTGAAAAACAGGCTTCATTTAAGTTATCATGGTGTTGCAAAGGAGAAAAAAGTAATCAGCATAAACATGATATTGTCTCTTTTGAAAAGGGGAATATAACTACTGCAGAACGCAGCAGCAAACAGGTTTTTTAATTCAACTCTCAATTGTTAAATTATTATATTGTTCTAATTGGTCAGTATTATACTGAGTAACTACTTTTTTTTTTTTTGTTTTTTAAAAATATGTTTTTGCTTGCTGTTTTACATATTGACAACAGACAAATTTAATACGGAGTATTAATTAGACTAGTTTTAGGGTTGTGCTGAAGCCTGAGTTTAGGTAGCTCCAATAAGTTGCTATTGGTACTTATTTTGTCCATTCCAATTGTTACCTTGTTCTGATTGTTTAGTATTCAAACTACTTTTACATGTTTTTGCCTTCTGTTTTCTTACTTTTTAACAACAGACAGAAACTTAATATGATCATATGCTCTTTACAGATTTCTTTGAAGTGGGAATCTCCCCCCCAAACAGTACTTATTTTGACAAAACCAAATTCAGCTGCTGTTCGTATGCTGTGCTTGGAAATGGTTAGGTATGACATATTGACATCAAAAGTTTTGTTCTTTTGTAACTTGTTGACCACCTGAAGTTTTATTCCAACATTATGGTGGACTAGGCTAATGTTTTCTTAAAGCCATAAATATTTGAAAATCATCCTCTGCAGTTCGAATACGCAAGTGCGAGCCTTGTTTCTTCTTTCTTATAGTTAACATGGTTGTGCATAGTTTGTGCTCCTCTTCTATGCATGCTTATACTTTTGTGCTTATCTGTTTCTTTTTGTCCCATATTGACATTTACTCTTTCCTCTGTGGGATATATGTGGTACACTGAAGTAACTTTGGGAAATTGATTGGAATGGAAAGATTATGAGATCTTGACAAAAATGGGAAAACTAGATTGGAAAATGCATTTGAATCGAAGTGTAAGAAATGCATTTCCTAAATGCGTTTGTGTTGGAGTAAAGAGCAGATGAAGAAGAAACAAACACAGATGACAGATTACAGTGAATGAAACCAACAAGGATACAGAAGAGTACCGTCCAGCTGGGATAATTCCTTGCCCAGCTACAATAGCTACTATTTCCTCAGAATTATTTGATGCCCTCCACACTAGGGGAGGCTCCTTATTTATACTCTTAAGGAAAATGCTTCTTACCCCTCCTAAATTTCCCCTTCCGTATTTCCCTTCCTGATGTGGCTCCTAATCATTGGGTGCCCATAATAGGCTAACCAACAACTAATTAAAAAAAAAAAAAGAACTTTAAACCAATCAAATGATGCCAAGTCAGGAGGTAAAAATGTAGGGAAAATCAATTAGGGGTGTATAGCATTGCTCATACTCTAATACCGTGTAGAAACTAAGTAACCAACATCAATTAAGCAATCTGTCTTCCCCTGATTTCTGCTTCCATCCCTTGAAATTACGCTTCATTTGTGTCCTGCAATTCTGGTGCTTAATTGCCTGGCTGATTTCCCTTTCAATTTGTGTCCTGATTTCCTTTCTTTCTTCGTGAATAAACAATCCAATGTTTTGGTGCTTTATCACTTCCGCCCACCCATGAAGCAGCCTTGTCCCAAGTTTGGAGTGAAGAAATTGACCTCGAAAATTAGATACATTCATCCGAGTGGCATCATCTTGTGGCCGGTTTCCCACTGTACCAAAATTTGGGGCACCCCATTCTGCTGATGAGTTGCAAGAATATCTTTAGGAATATAGCGTTGCAAGAATATCTTTAGGAATATAGCCTTGTTCATCTACTGCCATGTCCTCAGGAAGGTGATCACAGGGTGGTTGCCTGTAACCCTCCTCAGTTGAGATACAGCAAATACTTGGTGCACTCTAGTTGAAGTTGGTAGTGCCAGACTGTATGCAACCACACTTAACTTGTTCACAATAGTATATGGCCCATAGTACCACGGTCCACGGAGCGAGTTTTTGGTGTATGCAATGTTGGACCGATGATTGGCAATGTGGCTGGAGTTTCAGTAGGACCTTGACACCTTTCTCAAACTGCAAGTCCCGCCTCTTCGCATTCACCACTTTGGTCATACGGTGTTGTGCTCATTCCAAATTATAATGAAGTTGTCTTAGTAGCTCATTCCTATCATCTACCTTGAATTCTCCCGGTAAATATTGATGTAGTTTCTGAGGGGGTCGACCGTACACAGCTTGAAAGGGAGACAACCTGGCGGAGTTTTGAAATGAATATTGTGCCAATACTCAGCCCAACAATGAAGGTATAATCCCCATTGTTTGGGCTGTTCGTACGCTAAACACTGCAAATATTCTTCTAGGCATTGGTTAAGGACTTCAGGTTGTCCATCTGTTTGGGGATGGTAAGCACTATTCATCCGAAGCTTAGTACAGAGCTTCACAAAAAATTCCTTCCAGAAGTTGCTTAAAAAACAAAGTCTCGATCACTCACTATTGAACGTGGTACCCCGTGTAAACGGACAATCTCCTTGCAAAGAGGTTGGCTAGAGACTTAGCGGTGAATGGGTGTCGTAAGCTCACAAAATGGGCATATTTAGTGAAACGGTCAATGACGAGTCGACGACCCAAATGCAATCTAACCCATTAGATCGAGGTAGCCCGGTGATGACATGTATACTCGAAGTTGTGCAGGGATAATTCCTTGCCCAACTACAATATCTACTATTTCCTCAGAGAATTATTCGATGCCCTCCACACTAGTGGTGGCTCCTTATTTATACTCTAATACGGTGTAGAAATTAAGTAAACAACATCAATTAAGCAATCTGTCTTCTCCTGATTTCTGCTTCCATCTTCATTTGTGTCCTGCAATTCTGGTGCTTGATTGACTGGCTGATTTGCCTCTCCATTTGTGTCCTAATTTTCTTTCTTTCTTCGTGAATAAACAATCCCACATTTTGGTGCCTTATCACTTTGACATAATTGCAAAGCAAATTTCCTAGATATTTCTGAGAAGTAAATTTTATGTCAAACGTATTTTCCAAATGCGCTCGACATAAAATACACCGTATACCTGCATTTTGCGTTTATTTTATTATTATAATACCTGGTATTATTTTTTAATGCCAAACCATTTCCCAAATGCGTTTCCTTTAGTATTCTCTCAATATTCTTCTCTGATTCTCCCTATGCTTCTCCACTCCGTTGATGAATGGAGGACCACTTGTGAGGCTGAAGAAACTTGTGTGCAGTGCAGTAACTGAGATTATCTCCTTCACATATAAAAAAAATTCTGAAATCTATTCAAGGATATATCATATATGGGAATCTTGGGATACTAGTATCTGATAACAATTGAAGCTTTAGAATTTCCAAGAAATTCAAATACATTGAGGAACAAGCTGTAGTAGCTAAGAGGAAAAATCTATTGCCCGTATAAATTCTCAAATGTAAATAATTCGAGTCAACCATTTGATTTATTTGACAGAGAAGCAAAATGATGAAGAGAATACACTGAGAAAAGTGGAGAAGCAGAGGCAGAATCAGAGAAGAATACTGAGGGAATATGGAGGAATAATTTCTATGGTCAAACACATTTGAGAAATGCCTTTGGCATTAAAAGATACAAAATAAAAAATAAACCCTAAATACCGATACATGGTATATTTTTGGGAATTAAATTTTATGTTAACGCATTTCCCAAATGCGTTTGAATGAAATTACTTCCTAGAAATATCTAGGAAATTGGTTTTTAAATTTTGTCGAACGCAATCCCCAAATGTGTTTCTAACATACTTTGACTCAAAACGCATTTCCCAAACTAGTTTTGTCCATTTTTATCCATATTTTAAAAGTTTCCTGTTTTTGTTCGTGCCTCACCAAATCTTCCCATTTTAGTCAATTTCCCTAGAAACTTCTCCTCTAACAAAAATGTATGTTCCGCATTCTCTATGTCTCTCTTTCTTCCTTCAAAGGTTGATTTCCACCATTGAGTGGGGACTTGGCTGTTTGTAAAATTTCTCCACTGCAGTAAGAACATGCAGATAGCCAGATAGTCTTGTTTCTTCTAACAGTAAACATGGTTGTGCATGGGTTGCACTCCTTTTTTTTATTTTTATTTTTTATATATGCTTATTACTTTTGTGCTTGACTGTTTCTTTTTTTGTACCACATTAGCAGTTACTCTTTCCCCTGTGGAGTATATGGAAAAGTACTTTTTACCTATAAAAAGACATCTTTGTCTCTTTATCTTTCTTCATCAAATGGTTGATTTCCTCTGGAAGAAGTGGAGAGCTTGATGAAATGCCTTTAGAATACTTACAGCACCTTTTTTCTCTGTGCTTTGTAGGCTAGGGTAGGATCTAAAAAAACCCAAATGATTGATACCAAGTATGTTACATAGGTTTCTTTTACAAATATGAATAATGTTATAAACTCCTGCCATGTAACCAAACTGTCTTTGTGATATTAATTTCAAGTCATTAAAACAGAGTTATTGGGTGCGAAATGAGAGAACGGATGTAGAGAGGCAAATGGATGACATTCAGACTCCCCTTTTTCACACTTTTTTTTTTTTTTAAATAGTTTGGGGTTTGTTGGCATCATACACAGATTTCTCTTAGTTCAATTTTAATTCCATCAAATTGTTGCCCACTAATGGGAAGCAAAGGGTGCTCACAACTCACAGAGCATTTTCACCATTTGGTCTTAAATGTGGGGGAGTGTATCCCTCTCTGACGCATGCACAGAGTAAAACTAAAAGGGCTGTGTTTCTGTTTAAATTCTTGTGCAGTTTTAATTGGTGCTATCTGGCTTTCAGTCTATTCAAGCTGTATAATGTTTTGTTTGGATTTCAGATGGTTGAAGGAGCAGAAAAATTTGAACATTTTTGTTGAACCACGAGTAAGAGCTGAACTTTTATCAGAGTTATCGTACTACAACTTTGTACAGACATGGGAGGATGGTAAGTTCTATGATCTGTTAAATTTTAGTGTTGAAAAATTGTCTTAAAAAAAGTAAATAAAGATAATATTAACTCTGTAATTGATGTTTCTTCTGCCAATTTATATATCTATTTATACCCAAACCCAATAGCATCCACAGTTATTGTGATAAAAATACTGGCTGAGAACTGCAAAGAATTTCCGTTTATTGAGCTGAAGGATTCACTCACGTAAACTGCCAATCAGTTGCAACAAACTTTACAAAAGGCAATTTAGGAATACTCTTAACTATTCCAAGACAAAAAACATCATACCTTCTCTTTGTAGTTCTTTAGGTCAGTAGTTGTAATGATTTTTCTGCACTTGATAGATGTTTGCTGTCATTCTATGTCATACATTGCAGTTGAAAGTTGTTGTCCTGAGTTGTGTTAAAGCATTGATAAAAGTGATCTTATTTGTGCTTGTTACTCCAGACGAGGAGATTCTGCTTCTGCACACCAAAGTTGATCTTGTTGTAACTCTTGGTGGAGATGGGACTGTCCTTTGGGTATGTGGCTGATGCACTGACTTTTGTCTTTTCCTTCTCATGGAACTGTTTGAAGCACTAAAACAATCGTTCCCTTAATATCTCTAGTTCATCTAGCATTTTGGCTTTCTTGTTTGTGTGTGTGTGTGTTTACGCGTTAGGTATTATTAATCTATATATGTGGACAAAAGACTTCATTCGCAAATTTTGTGCTGCCTACTTTGTTAACTCTGTTGTGCTACCTAAGCTTCAAAAGAAATTCTATTATTATTATTATTATTATTATTATTTTTAGCTGTTATCATTTTCTCCTCTGATATGGACTATGGTCTGAATTGCATGCAGGCAGCATCAATGTTCAAAGGCCCTGTTCCACCAGTTGTTTCATTTTCTTTAGGCTCTCTGGGCTTCATGACCCCTTTCTGTATCCTTGTCTAATTTTTGAAGCAAAGACATTAAAGTTGTTGTGACTTACATATATAAGCTAAGCTACAGCTACAGAAATATTCGACCTTGTGTTTCCAGTTACCTTAACATCTTTTAGATAGCGAACATTATAGGCAATACTTAAGTTCAATTCTTCGAGGTCCCATTAACATCACATTAAGGCATCGACTGCAATGCCATGTGATCCGAGATACTGCTAAAAATGAATTTGAAACAGAAGGGCCTATGCTTGTTCTCAATGAGGTTACGATTGACCGTGGGATTTCATCATTTCTCACAAACCTAGAATGTTATTGTGACAACTCATTTGTCACCTGTGTACAAGGGGATGGTTTAATTTTGTCTACGACATCTGGAAGCACTGCCTATTCACTTGCAGCAGGAGGGTCTATGGTTCATCCTCAGGTATACCCACTTCCAACTATATATTGGTTGTGTTGTGCATGCTTTACTCTGTTGCTTCTTGTTAGCTTTGCATGAATACACTCGGAAATGATTTTCTTCAAGGGTGGAAAATATCTTTCTTAGCTTGAATAGGTTGAATTTTTGTTATAAGCTCTTTCTATTTTGTTTCACCAGTTAATAACAAAAACAATAATGATGATAGAACATGAAAGTTAAAAATGATCCTCTGGAGGATTACTGTGTGATTGTTTAGACATTCTCGTCTGTACTGCAAAATCCATTTTGAGTATTTATATCTATCTGATTCCAGGTACCTGGCATCCTGTTTACACCAATCTGCCCGCATTCCCTATCCTTCAGGCCTCTGATCTTACCTGAGCACGTGACCATTCGAGTGGTGGTGCCATTCAATAGCAGGGGCCATGCTTGGGCATCATTTGATGGCAAAGACAGAAAACGACTGGCACCCGGAGATGCACTTATCTGTAGCATGGCACCTTGGCCCGTCCCAACTGCTTGTCAAGTTGATTCAACCACTGACTTCTTACGTAGCATCCATGACGGCCTCCATTGGAACCTGAGGAAGACGCAATCTTTTGATGGCCCTCGGGAATCTCTTTGAACTTTCAAGTATGCTGTCATATGAAAGCGCTAGGGTTCTACCTGTTGAGTAACGCAGAAAATTGGTAGTATTATCTGACATCACTCCGTCAGACTATCCTCTTATATATATATATAGTGTAACTTAAACAGGAGCATAACAACAGTAAAAGAAGCTGAAGTTAATTTGTAGTAGTCTAGTAGGGTTATTACATAGCTGTGCCATTCTGCAACTTCCTTGCCTTGGCATAATTAATATTTGTACAAGTTTTTACATCTTTTTGGTTTGGGTGTGTAGAAATTAATAGATTGGAGCAAGACTAAATTATTTAATTACTGTACTTTTTAACAAGTGAAATAAGGAATATTTACAGTGCTGAAGAATACCCGTATTTTTTTACAAGCCTATAAGGTATAATAGGTTATATTAGATACGGTTAACTCCAGCTCTTATATTGGTATAACTCTGTGTTTGGTTTGCACATGGAATCAGAATTGGAATGAGAATCAGAATCGGAATGAGAATCAAATACTTGGTAATGGTAATAGTAATGAGATTTGGTGAAAGTATTTTGCATGTTTGGTAATAAGATAGAATTGGAATGATTATTGGTGTTTGGTTATGTATGATCCTAATGGGAATAAATGTTTTAAAAATACTAAGAACAAAAAATCAATTAAGATAATTTGTTTTAGGCTAAAGTGTCATCCCGCATCATGAACCATAAGCCATTCTTCAAGCCGCACCTAGAACTTTTTGTAGGTTTCCAGGTTACTATGATGACATGGTACAGGTAATTAGCTGATGTGAACCTTTTTTTAAGTCAATCCTAAATTTTTAAGTTGAACACCCAGAATCAAAGATCGTCGTCTTCCTCATTAGTTTATTCGTATCCTCGTACTCATTTGAGATTTCATCTCCCACAACAACGTTGTTATATCGCCCCAGGAACGTCGCCCCGCCATCTTCTCCCTTCCATGAATCTCTAGTCCCGGAGATTGACGTTCAGATGCTGTAGCAGTGCGAGTCTCGGTGGCCTTGCTCCTGGTAATTCATTTTCTCTCTCTCTCTCTCTCTTTTTGAGAATATTTTCTCTCTTTTTCTGTTTTCATGAATTTTCTTTTTTTGGGATTTGAATTATCTTTAATCCAAAATATTTTCTTACTTTATTATTATTAGTTGTTTAAACCAATTTTAATTCGAGTATTAGGAATTTATGATGAATAAGTTAAATAGATTGGGCGATAAAAGCTGGATTTTGCAGGTGAGAATGAGAGTAAAACCATTCTAGATGCTCTGTTCTTGGGGAAGGCTATAGGGGAAGCTCTTAGTGAGCGTGTAGAGTCTACACTGGGAAATTTTTAAGTACTATTGGGAGGTTGCAAGCTGAACAACAGAAAATTGAACTTGGGTGAAATTAATTGCAGGCATGCAGAACATTACTGTAAAATGATGGATCCTAGGAACTGGATGATTCAGAACCTGAAGATTCCAGCATTACTTTCTCAGATTCATCAGACATTTGAGCATAGTAATCTGGTGAGGAAAGAGCATGTGATATAATACTACTTGGCTCATCTTGATGTAACAGTGAGTCCAGAATTGCAGAGCTCTTCTCAGAAGCTGCAGCCTGGTTGAGCTGGTTTTTCCCTCGCTCTTGATCGCTTTCGTTGTTGATGGTTGAGCTAGAAGTCTAGAACAATGGAAAACTCTATATATATATATATAACCCTCCCCATGACTTGAACTTGCAACCTGTGTCATGCGAACTGGCAATGTGTAGCAAACGTTGTTCAAATATTATTATTTTTTCTTGTGTAAGTAAATAAATATATGTATTAATTAGTAATTATAAAAGTATGCAGTGCTAGATAGAACTGGACGAAGCAGTAAGTATGAGCTTTACGTTAGGTACATGCAGGAAAAGAAGGAAAAAGATTGTTTACGTACCCGGTTGGCTGGCTGGAGGTGTTAGAAGAAAAAAATGTCCATGTCAGCATAGATTACGGTAACTTGTAGGTAACCTGCAAAAAGTTCTAGGCGAAAAAATTTTAATGGTTTGGAGATCTAATAATCACTTATGAAAGAGTAGGATGCGGCATGAAGAATGGCTTATGGTTCATGGTGCGGATGGCACTTTAGCCTTTGTTTTAATATAAAGATATCCAAAGCACCAATCTATACTATTAATAAAAACAATATCCTCAACTTTAACTTCTCGCCCAATGCACTCCTATACTATTAAGGATTGCCTAATATTGAAAAATATGGTAATACAATTCCTATTCGTAATAAAATTGTACATTAAAATATGGTAATATAATTTCTAATAAAATATATTCTTCCCTACACTCCTATACTATTATGGATTGCGTAATATTGAAAAATATGGTAATACAATTCTTATTCGTAATAAAATTGTACATTAAAATATGGTAATATAATTTCTAATAAAATATATTCTTCCCTACGTTTCTGTTCATAATACAATTCCAGATTAAAATTATTAATCGTAATAATACAGTACATATATTTCCCTGCAATGTAATCTATACTATTAATAAAAACAATATCCTTAACTTTAATTTCTCGCCCAAAACACTCCTATATTATTAAGGTTTGCATAATATTGTAAAATATAGTAATCTATCTATACTTAGGGGTGTGCATTCGGTTAACCGAACCGAATTAACCGAAATTTTAAAACCTTTAACCATTAACCGAACCGAAGTATGTGTTACCGAATTAACCGAACCGAAATTTTTTTTCGGTTAACCGATTAACCGAACTTTTTTAACCTAAAATATAAAATTCTAAAAATAACACCTAAAATAATAAATCCAATTAAAATAAAATACAAACCACCCATAACTTCAACTATTCAAACATCCATAACTTCAAATCTTCAATCTAATTAGTATTTAGTATTTATATTTAATTATTTATCTATATATATATAAATTCGGTTAACCGTTCGGTTAATTCGGTTAACCGACCTTTCGAACCGAATTAACCGTTAACCGAAATTTCAAGATTCCTTTAACCATTAACCGAACCGAATTTTTCGGTTCGGTTAATGGTTAACCGAAATTTTTCGGTTCGGTCGGTTAACCGAAATTTTTCGGTAAATTGCACACCCCTATCTATACTATATATTCTATCCATACTTCTATACTATCTATACTATATATAAAAACAAAATCCTCACTTTAAGCTTCCCGCCCAAAACAGTCTACAATATTTAGGATGCGATTATTTCCAATTTTCCTATTCGTTGTACAATTCTATATTACAATTCCTATCGTACTACAATTCTACATTACAATTCCTATTGTACTACAATTCTATATTACAATTCCGATCATACTACAATTCTATCATAATAAGATACAACCTTATATAAATCCCTAATCCTATACTGCGAACTTTGAAACGCAGTGCAATTATTCCAGACCTCCTCACTGTCAAATCTGCAAATTATGTTGTTGCGCCTGTTTTCTTTCAATTCTACAAATCGAAAACAATTTTCTTTTTTCACTAATGGAGCCTGTTTTTGTCTTCGATTGATTCGTTGTTAGTGGTCCCGGGAATATCAACATTCCGCAGTCAACCAACATACAGTGGAGTGCCTACTCCATGACTCCCAAGTAATGTTTCCAAAATTAAATATAGAGTTATATTATAAACTCAATAATTTTGTAAAAGAATGTAGTGTTATTACTTTATTTGATGGCATAGTTAGTGCAATGAAAAGGACATGTGATATACCAAACATATGTTGGTACGGGATCATTCGAAAACATCTATACTATATATAAAAGTAATATCCTCCTATTTAATTTTTCCGCTCAAATTTTTGTAGTCAATTAATTAAATATTTTATTGGTCAAATAATTAATAAAGCTTATTTGGTAAGAAAATGTAAAATGAAAATTAACTAATATCCATTAATTGGTAATATTATTTCTATATTCACATATCAAGACTATTAATAAAAGTAAAATCCTCCCCTTCAAATTTCCTGCACAAAATAATATTATTAATTAATTGGTAAAAAATTAATAACGTTTTATTCGTAACAAAATTTTATTTACCAAATTCTCATAATAATGAAACCATTATAATTGTGAGAATAATGAAAACAAAATCTGCGTAATTTTACAAGAAAAAATAATTTATTAATTATTATTTACACCAATAATAATAATTCAACTAATTATCTATACTTCTATATCTATACTACTATCAATTAAAATAAAATCATTCTTTGTGAAATTTCCGGCCAAATAATAGTAATAGTAGAGATAAAATGAAAAAGAAAACTGATTTTACTAATTGATTGAAAATATAAAAAGATCCTAATAGAAAAAGAAACATTATGAGCCCACAGTAAACAATAACAAAATATACAAAAATAACATTACTAAGGAAACGATGACTCAAATATAGAAAGAAGGTAAAAATAAATCTTTTTCTGTCAAAAGAGATTTTCGAAATAGAAATGAGTCGCAATTCCCACGAGAGAGGCCCAGTCATTGCCTGATTTATGCCCAAACTTGGTTGGAGAATAGGCAGTGAAAGTTGGGTTAAATTTTGAGTATTGACAATTCAAGTGGGTCCAATGCAGTATGAAGATAATAGAATGAGCTGAAGTAATTATTTATTTTGTATTCACGTTCCATTTGACCATAAAGCGAGAGAGATAAACTGCACCCACCGCTTGACAGTCAATCGTTATATCGTGGAACAGGGCCCATAGTGCACTGTAGACCTTGGTCCGAAATGACGCCGTTTCGATATTAGTGGAGGCGGACACGAAGTCTCCAGAGAATTCATTATCTATAATACACACAATCTTTATCTAGAATACACAGAACATTTGTCCAGAATACACAGAACGTTGACACAAAATATATAAAACTCATCCTCCTAACATTCGAATGCACAAACTCATCCTCTAAGGAGTAAAATATCTTATTTATTCTTTACATGGTTTAATCAAGGGGAATAACTAATTATCATTGCTGGAATTACCATTTCCACTTTTGAATTGACAATTGATTACTGGAATGTTCCAGTTCACTGGAACAAATTCCTGTGAACTGGAATGTTGCATTCCAGTTCTGAGTTCGGTTTCTTTTCCACTTATTGCCTATTTGTCATGGATCCAATTGAAGATATGCTAAACTGGACCAATATTATTGAAGAAACAAAGGCTAAAATTGCAACTTTAGAAGAAATGCTTGAAGATGCTGAGAAGGTTTTAGCTGATTTTATCATTGACACGTATAAATGGCCTGCTGAAATGCTTAAAGATGCTGAGAAGGTTTTAGCTGATTTTATCATTGACACATATAAATGGCCTGCTTTTTGAAGTGGATGGCTTGCTTCGTATGGTATCCTCCTTGGACCAGAGGATGCTGCTCCTCCACCAGCCCACCTACTCCATCACCCCACCTACTCCATCACCATCTCCAAACTCACTTGCTCTACCCTATTCCCCGGACATTCAGAGTTTGAAGGAAGGAGTAAGACAGAAGCAGTGCGTAGAGGAATTTGATGCATACGTGAGAGAGTTGGAAGCAAAATTAAACGAAAATACTCAAAATGACCGCTACTGAAGATATTGTATCCAAACTTGTGCAGGCTGGAAGCTTTGTGAAGAATGTTGTTGGGATATTACTATAGCTTTAATGACCGCTACTGAAGATATTGTATCCAAACTTGTGCAGGCTGGAAGCTTTGTGAAGAATGTTGTTTGGGATATTACTATAGCTTTAGATATGCTTTAGAACAGGACTTAAGATTGCATAATGTCACAGACTCGTTTTTCCCTAATAATGTCTCCTGCGGCCTTACTATATTTTCCCTCAAATAGCTAAGTTAGCCTCGTTCCTCCTATATTTTCCCTTAAATAGCTAAGTCAAGAAATGAGCCCATGAGGGGTATTTATACCCATTCCACCTCCTCAATGGATGGTGGAGATTGATTTTATTCTACGGCTATAATTGCTTCTATAGAATCCTTCAAAACAATCTCTACACACTTGAGGATTCCATAATATTTTAGAATGTTTTATGGATCTCTACTACCTCTAAGAGTTATGTATATGATTCTAGATTATTCTACCAACTATGGGAACTTATGTACAACTCCTAGAAAGGTCCAGAAGGATGTAGCAAACCTCGGCAAAGTGTTCCATGTGTCTCGAAAATGTATAGGAAAGTGCCCTGCGCGTTATAATAAGGCCAAGAAAATGCAATTCCTGACAGGTTTATCTTCTTTTTGTACACCAATGGTGCTTTCAAGTGCATTTTTGCTAGTGACAAGTGTATATACATACTCTCTGCATATTGTTGTTGAATGGTTCTTTAGCACATGACTTAAATTTTGATGTTGTTGGAGATACTATAAACATGTTTTGTTGCTTGAAAGCTTCTGATTTTGATTGATAGCCATGCATCTTAGTAGCATGCATAGAGAATTAAGTCCAGTTTCTAGTGTATTTGGATGACCTGAACCAAACGGCCCCTAAGTGTTATATGTTATTAATTCATTAATTAAAAAGAATTAATATTTTGGTTTGATATTATTTTCTTATTCCATGTATATTTATAATTTTTATGAAGATGTTACAATAACATGTGTAAAAATGTTATATTTCAAGAATATAAATTAATACGGAGTGTGTATATTTACTTCACAGTATGCTCCCCATTGCGACTACGACATGTCGACATCCCCAAAAACTCCATCTTGCACGTCAACGTGTGGGCCGTAGCTCGCGATCCAGGCGTGTGGAAGGAGCCTCTGGAATTCCGACCTGAACGGTTCGTGGAGGAGGATGTGGACACGAAGGAGACTAATATCTTTCACATTTTCAATGGTCGAAAGAAACAAATCAAATTAAGTAAATATTATTATATTTTAATTTTTACCATAATAAAAGATCATAGAAAACTATTAATTGGTAATATTATTTCTATATTCACATATCAAGACTATTAATAAAAGTAAAATCCTCCCCTTCAAATTTCCTGCACAAAATAATATTATTAATTAATTGGTAAAAAATTAATAACGTTTTATTCGTAACAAAATTTTATTTACCAAATTCTCATAATAATGAAACCATTATAATTGTGAGAATAATGAAAACAAAATCTGCGTAATTTTACAAGAAAAAATAATTTATTAATTATTATTTACACCAATAATAATAATTCAACTAATTATCTATACTTCTATATCTATACTACTATCAATTAAAATAAAATCATTCTTTGTGAAATTCCGGGCCAAATAATAGTAATAGTAGAGATAAAATGGAAAAGAAAACTGATTTTACTAATTGATTGAAAATATAAAAAGATCCTAATAGAAAAGGAAACATAAATTAGGCAAATTGAAAAAGGGAAAGGATATTACTAATTGACTGAAAATTATTTAAAAACATTAAAAAAAAATTAATTACACTTTTCTTTTGAAAACTTTAAATTGTTTAAACTTTAAAAAAATTAACTAAAAATGGGTTGTTAGATTTTTTATACTAATTAAAATTAGTTCATTCACATATGGAAGAAGAAAAAACTAAATGCGATATGGTGAAAATGAATATACTTAAGGTATAAAAGTATAATTGCACATATATTAGTGTAATATCTGTTCATAATTACTTTCTCAACCTACTGAAGCACAAAAAGTCAACATTGCCTCCACTGAGACTCAAACCCACCCCCTTCCCTTTCCATATGGGAGTGCAACCGGGTGCTATTAGATCATAAGGTCTTGGCATTATGGTAATTAAGCTAAACATTGATCGTTGAATTTATTTTTATAATAAATATAATTAAATTATTTCTCATTTTCCATATTTATTTTAGTAATAATATAATTACATAAGTCATATTATATATCGATCTTTTTAAGATAATTGTTAACAAACAAGTCATATATTATTCAATTAATTGAGTAATACTTTTGCACTAATCTTATAATCAAATAAATGTATACGTTCAATATTAGAATTATTTTATAATTTCATCTTTATTTTTATTATCTAACTATATAATAAAAAATTTATCCGTGCATCGCATTGGGTAATTGGACAATTATTTGCTCTAATTCAAGCAAGAAAAACATCAACAAAAAAAAAACATAATCGATCCAACCAATTTCATCAATTGCGCTATATAATATTCGATGTTATAATTTATATAATTGAATATCGATCCAAATATTCTTAAAATATTACAAAAAATCCAATCCGTGCGACGCACGGGCAAAAATACTAGTATTAATAAAAGAAATAAAAAATAAAAAATATAAATATAAAAGTACTAATCCAAACTTAAAAATCAAATTACCAATTAGGAGGGAGAATAATGGAATGAAACTCTTATTTTATAAGGAATATGTTTTCTAATTAATGTAGTAATCAAATCACATTGTAGTGTTCTAGAAACTTGTTAACCAAATAATAACAAT
Organism: Ipomoea triloba; assembly: GCF_003576645.1. Taxonomy (NCBI): domain Eukaryota; kingdom Viridiplantae; phylum Streptophyta; class Magnoliopsida; order Solanales; family Convolvulaceae; genus Ipomoea; species Ipomoea triloba. Next base: position 15,237,310 of record NC_044929.1, on the reverse strand, counting down.
GACTTTGATTCTCATTCTTGATAGCTAAACCCATTAACCGGACACACCCTCAATATACATGTTTGCACTTGGCATAAAAGGCAAGGGTGTTGACCAATTGTTATATCATGCATGGATTAAGGTTCATCTTGCACTATGGACCTTGGTAAAAAATTATGTGTTTGCAGTTGACATATTATGTGCTTTTAGTTAATCAATTATTGCATGTAAATAAATTAAAGATGCGTAATATGACACATATTATATTAACTATAAACACATAATATCTTAACTTCATATTATGTGCATGCAATTTTAAAATGTTAACTATAAGCACATAATATCTTAACTTCATATTATGTGCATGCAATTTACATATTAATTTACAGACACATAATCTCATAATCTATTAATTATAGATATAAAATTTAAATGTCATTTTGGATCAAGGTCCACAATGTAAGATAGACTTTGGTCCATAGTATAATTTGTCGATGTTTACTTTACTCGATATAATCATGTATTCCATACATAGTTATATTAGGTATTGCGAGTAATTCTAACTAAGTCATACGGTTGACTTTAAGGTAAGATTTAACTCTACAATCTCAAATAGTGACTACAAATTTCTCTCGTCACTTAAAAAAATAGAAATTTATATATATATATATATATATATATATATATATATATATATATATATATATAATGGCACAATGAAATGTAAGGATTCATCTCAACAATTTAATTATTGTTGTCATGTGCAGTTGCTTCGTTAATTATGAGGTTGACTTCAATAAACATGGGAAAAACAATATATATAGTTAAATAGAAGGTCAACAAATCTTAAAATAATAAACAACCTTTGCTTGAAGCCCAATGAAAAGATCAGAGTAGATGGATTAATTAATTAATAAAGTTCCAGAAGAAAAATGATTGATTAAGGCTTCTTAGCTTGTATAATCCGAAAAGGTGTTTCATAACGTACAAACCGAACCAAACCAAGAAATAACATTTTCTTAGTAATTTCATTGGAATCCTCAAACTTCCAACCATAAACTCACGCCCGGTGTCCTAGTTAACACTCCTACATGGATGATGGGAGTGGGTTCGAGTTTTAGTGGAGGCATCTGTTTGATAAAATAATTAACTTATTAGTTAATTTTGATTTATTTGACCGCTATTAACTATTTGACTTGATTAAAAAGTCAACATAAGTGATTAGTTAATTAACTCTTTGTAATTTCAAAATGTTAAAATTTAAAGTCGTCCAAAGCAACTTTTGAATTAGCTTTTTGAGAAACGAAATTATACCAAACAACTATCCACTAACAGCTAATTTACCAAATAACTTTCTACAATCAGCTAATGTTATCAACTAGTCATGCCCTATAACCCAATCAACTAACAACCATTTACCAAAGACGGCTTAAATCATTTTATAATTGCCATTCACACGCTTTCTATGATAGCCGAATATTTTTTTGACAAACACATAATATCAAAGCGAAGTATGCATTTTGTTTAATTAAAATTTTAAATTATTAATTGGGATACATATTATCGTAAATCATCATCTTCTAATTACCCTTAGTTTTGAGATTAAGGAGTACTTATACATTAAAAAAAAATTGGGTCTATACATATATATATAGAGTAAATACCAGTGGAGGTCCCTGACTTTGATCGCACCGCCACTTTTAGTTCTCAACTTTTAAATCAATCACTTTTAGTCCTCCGACTTTGATGACACTGTCACTTTTAGTCCTCAACTTTTAAATCAACCACTTTTAGTCCTCTTACTTTTTGTTTCTAGCCACCTATAGTCCTTCCTTTACAATTGGATATCTAATGTCATTTTCTCAAGGGGAATTCAGTCATTTCATAATTAATGTATTAAGTATTATGTTTCCTCATCAGAATAATTGAAGAAACTCTATTCTATACTCTCCTTTGTGAACATTAAATTTTGGACCAAATGACTGAATTGCCCTTAAAAAATGACATTAGATGTCCAATTGTAAAGGAAGGACCATAGGTGACTAGAAACAAAAAGTAAGAGGACTAAAAGTGGTTGATTTAAAAGTGGAGAACTAAAAGTGGCAGTGTCATCAAAGTCGGGGGACTAAAAAGTGGTTAATTTAAAAGTTGAGGACTAAAAGTGATAGTGCCATCAAAGTCGGAGGACCTCCACTGGTATTTACTCCATATATATAATATTAGAAGTGTTGGATGCAAAGGAACATGGCAGAAGAGTACAACTCAGAAAAAGTTTGAGGTGGAAACATGTTGGGCATTTATTCCGATTACTTCCACATCAAATTAATTGGATGAGTCCACGAGCTATCTTTAAGTTTAATTAAATTGCTGATTAAATCAATTCAAAAAATAAAAAACTATTTGCACCTAATATTTTGTATCAAATGATATCATTCCTAACGATCCTCACACTTTTTATATTCATCCTTTATTCGTGAACTAATCTATCATATCCTACCCTCATATGTGATTGGTGCAAAAACTTTTGTTTCTTGCCGGATGAAATAATTAAGATAAAGTAAGAGCGAGCCCTTATGAGAAAAATGCAGACTAATTATGCAAGCTGTATATGTTGATTTGGGATGCGACAATTTGGTAAACATTAAAAATTTGTAAACATTAACATTGCCACACTAAGCAGAAATATAAAGTGCATCCATCGATATGAAAAAGTACAACCATTTTAGTGCAATTCTACATATCATAGGTGCACTTTTAGTTTTGCTAGAATTACACTTTTTGAGTGCACTTTTATATATCATCGGATGAATTTTATTGTTGTGCTCAGTGCATATCCGCATGTAAAAATTTGTCCTCAATCCCTAAGAGCATCTCCAACAACTTAAGATTTATACAAGAGAAAAAAGAACAAAAAAAAAAAAGGAAAAGAAAAAGAAAACAAGGGTATCAGATACATGCTAGGCAAATTTCTTTTCTTCTCCTCCAGAGTCCCATAAAGAATTCAAATTATTGAGAATGCAATTTTTTTTTTCTCCTCTTCCCTCCACCTCACCTCTTCTCTATTACACCTAAACAAAATAACTTGAAAAACAAAAACCTTTGGTGCGGATGCTCTAATGGAATAATTAAATTCTTTAAATAATTAAAAAAAAATTAGTATTACCTATATATAAAATGATGGAATTTTATATATGAATGGAGTATGACAAATTGACAACCCTTGTTATTATTTAATTCATTAGTTATTGTGAATTTGTGACCGTACTTAATACAAATTAAATAGCTAAAAACACGTCAGCATATTAAGATGTATCCTAAAATTTTTGAGAATGCCGGATCATTGTGACATTGTCCTTAAAGAAATGCACGTTGTCACATGAGCCAAGGCAATCTCTCTCTCTCTCTTACCCCCTCCCTCTCTCTCTCTCTCTACAGATATGATGAAGAAGCAATGAGAAGACAAATACATGCACATACACATATATATATAGTTGGTAGATTTTGTTTTATGTCTGCAGAAATTAAAGTACGTGACATAAGCAATTAATATAATGCTATGATTTGTTGATGATAGAGAGTTGTTTTTGTGGCCGGAAAAAATGGCGTCTATTTCTTCTTCTTCTTCTTCTTCTTCGTCCCGTTCTTGGTTGTTGTTTGATACTAATTCTCCGCTGGCAAGCCTGAGCAAGATATTGTTAATCTCCGGCGTAGTTTTGTACATAGGAATCATTCTCCTGCCCAACATCCCATCGTGTCCGTCCCCGTCGGAGATAATGGTGTCTCCGACGAGAGTGGCGGTGGATCAGACGGTTTCAGGCGGTGATCCGAGTCCGAGTCCGAGTCCTGGGACGGGTCGGGGTCGGGGGGGTCGGGGTCGGACGAACCTGAGCCACGTGATATTCGGGCTGGTGGGGTCGGAGAACGCGTGGCACCACCGGAAGGCGTACGTGGAGACGTGGTGGCGCCCCAACGTGACGCGTGGGTTCATATACCTGGACACGGAGCCGACGGGGGAGCTGGTGCCGTGGTCGCCGTGGTCGCCGCCGTACAGGGTGTCGGACAACATAAGTAGGATAGTGGAGGTGACGGGGCACGTGGACGCGACGGTGGCGCGTATTGTGCACGGGATCATGGAGGTGTTCCGGGATTGCGAAGGGGAGAACGAAGATCGTGGGCTGAGGTGGGTGGTGATGGGGGACGACGATTCTATCTTCATGGTGGATAATATGGTGGAGCTTCTTGCTCGGTATGACCACACCAAATACTATTATTTTGGAGGGCATTCCGAGTTCATATTGTCCAATTTTTGGTACTCTTTCAACCAAGGATTTGGGGGCGCGGGTTTCTTGCTTAGTTACCCTTTGGCTAAGGCCCTTGCAAAGGGCATCGAGTCCTGCCTCAAACGCTACAATCAATTGAGGGCTGCAGATTCTACTGCCATGGCTTGCATTGCTGATCTTGGAATAAATCTTTCACCCGTTCCAGGCATTCATCAGGTATATATATATATATATATATATATATATATAGGGTCATGATCAGGTGTGGCCGTCCGTGCGGTCGGTGCGACCGCACCACTACATATACATATATACACCACTCAATATTAGAAAATACACCACACAAATATGCTAGGTACGCATCATCAAAAAACACACCACTAGGTAGGTAAATATACACCACACAGTGTTAATGCACCATTATGGGTAGGGTAGTTATGGTGCATTATTTTGGGTGTGTGGTGTGTTTTAAGGTATTTTTACGTATTTTTATTGTGGTGCGTTTTTTACCATTGAGTGGTGCATTTTCTAACATTGAGTGGTGTCAACCGCACAAGAAGACGCGACTACATTTGAACATATAACTAAAAAAGTTATAGCTAGTAACGAATTGAATTGAATGTCCAACTTTATATACAATTCCAACATGCTTATTCTTTTTGTCATAATATAATATAATATAATATAAATATAATATTACAGATGGACCTTCGAGGTGACGCGTCGGGGTTCCTGTCGGCCCACCCGAACACCCCACTAATGTCCCTCCACCACTTCGACATGATCGAGCCCATCTTCCCACTAATGGACAGAGCCCAATCGACGGCGCACCTGATGTCGGCGGCCAACATGGATCAAACTCGGATTCTGCAGCAGATCATCTGCCACCACCGGGTGACCAATTGGACCTTCTCGGTGTCGTGGGGGTACGGAGTTCACATCTACGAGAAGATCATGCCTCGGAGCTTCCTTCAGAACCCGATTGTGACCTTCAAGGATTGGGCGCCCAGCCCTCGTCCCCCGAATTGGATGTTCGATGTTCGCCAGCCCGTCAACGACCCCTGTGAGTCTCCTCATGTTTTCTTCCTGGAATCTGTGAAGAAAACCCCCAACAACAACCGTATCCTTACCACCTACAAGCGTCAATGGCGTCGCAAGCTCCCCCCTTGTGCCTTCACTGGGAATCACTCCGCGGATTATGTTTTTAGGATTCGGGTCTATACCCCCGCCGCCAAACGCACCCAGGTACCTACCTCACTTACCTTCAATTCCATCCCATCCTAATTATATCTCAGCATGCATGCATGCATGAGTTCTACCAGGTAAATAAATACTCCCCGTCTCATTCTATGTGTCTGATTAGGTTAAAGTTATTTTAATTCAAAATTTCATAATATTAACTTATTAAGTTTAGTATTAATATACAAAAATTACTCTCCCGTTCCGAATTGATTGTCTCATATACTTTTTGCACGCTTTTTAAAAAATTAAAGTAAATGTAATGTACTTTCTAATTATGCCTCTTACTTTTTCACTTTTGGGGAAATAAAAACAATAAAGATTGCAAAAGTGATAAGGGTAATTTGGGAAAAGTAGAATGATGGTGATGCTCATTTTAGAAAGATGACAACATTTTGGAACAAACTAAAAAGAAAAGTAAGACATGTAAAATGAGATAGATGGAGTATATATTTAGAAACTACACTAAAAGTACTATTAAACACAAAAAATTAAATTGAAAAATAAGTAAAAAATAATAATAAAGAAAATAAACAAAAAAAAGAAAGAGTTGGCTTGACCAATGAATAGTAGGTAGGACAGATAAAATGAGACAGATAGGTATATTTATTGGCTAATAGTCATGTATGTATATTAATTGTTATATTTGTTTAGCCTTTAAAGTTGTATTTGATTTTGTGTGTGCAGGCTGAAAGATGTGAATGCTGCGACGTCACTCGTGTGAGTGATAGCAGCATTGCGGACGTCAAAATCAGGGAATGCATGGAGAACGAGGTTATCGCATAGTCAAGATGAACAAGTTTAATTTTGTTTTTTTTAACAAAATAAATTTTAATTCTTTATTGTATTTTTGTTGTTGATATAAAAGTATACACTACACACAACGTAACCATCAGTTTGCCACTTTGTTTCTTGTGACACAAAGTCGGCATAGGGACGGCATAGACTGCAATTTTGTCACTCATACAAAATCCACCATATGCTATTTACTGCAAATTTGGATGTAAATTAGTGTTGTTTAATTAGTACTTCATTAATAGATTTGAATTTGAAGTTTACCACTTTCATTTCTATGTTTCAAAGATAGGAGAACAATATTCATATTCCTACTATCATGAGTGTTTAAAGCAGCTACAACAATAACTTTTTAGAGTTTTTTGCTTGATTTTTTTACACATGAAAGAGAAATAGCGGGTGTGAAGAAAATGGGTTTGTAGGGAAATGAGTGCTTTTTGTGGGGCTTGGAAGAGAGAAAAAGAAAAGAAACGCCCACTAGCGCACCCAACGAATATGAGCATGTTTTTTTCTGTCTCCCCTCCATACCCACACTCTTTTTCCTCTTGACATTCTCTCTTATGTGGCAAAAAAATCTGACAAATTTCTAATAGCATCCACATTAGTGGATTTTGATGTGAATTTTGATATGATTTTTGAGGAAATGTGACTGATGTGGAGGAGAGAGGTAGTGGAGAGAGAAAAAAGCACTCCTACAAAGAGCTGGTCTTTTCTCAGAAAAGTAGGTCCCACCATGTGTAAATATTGATTGCATGTGATCGCGAGTTTAATCTGATAGTTTTTTTTTTTCATCTCTCTCCTAATTAGCACCTCAAAAATCATCCCAAAAACCTAACTATTGAGGTTGCTCAACAGTTGGTGACAAGATTGTGCAGGTACTCTGTTCTATCACTGAAGAACTCATTTGTAGGGAAAGTACAACGGTATGGCATACAAGGATGATGATTAGTCATATCTATCAGGAGGTATTCATGTCTTAGAAAGATCCTCTGGATGGAAGGTATTCAGTCTTATATTATATGATGGCAGATTACATTTGTATCCACAAGATGTACTACTATTCCTAAGAACCTGCTTTGTTTTATTGCTAAATACATAGTTTTTGGCAGTATGCTCTTCGAGTAGAATATAATGTTGGCATCTTTGTATTGTCTGTCTTGTTCTATTCATACACTAGGTATTAATAAACTGAAATTCACAAATCTGTCTTCATATACTGCATATATCACAAATGGCTCAAAAGAATATCCCAACAAAATCCATCAAGAAAATATAAATAAAAAGCAAAATTAAAGTTTCCCAAGTCTTGATGAATGGCAACAAATGAAATGTCCCCTAGCTAGCTAACCTACTTTATCTGTAATGTCAACTAATCAATCTCAAGCATCCACTGCTCCACCTTTCATGGAACTTGACACTAACCTTGTACCTTGTGTGTCTCAACTTCTTCTGCCTTTTGAATTCCTATCCAGCGGGCATAATCCACCCACCTGTAAAAAGTTCAAAACCCGGCTTTGTTGTAGTTATTGCCAATTCAAATGTTGTGCCGAGAAAAGGGAAATGAGAGTCTGAAAGATCTTACAGTAATGAACCCAAGAATGTGTTGCCTGTCCGGACAGCGAAGCAAAGTGCGCTCAGAATTAATTTGTGTTGGTGTAGCATTGGCTCTAAAAGCCGCTGTTCAATGACACCGGCCAGCACTTGGTACCTGTTGAGGGCGAGAGCAATTTTAGGTGGACACGACAGAATACAGTCATGAAATCAAATCCTCGATGAGGGCAATTTTGGGTGGACAAAGACAGAATATAGATCGTTTTTCAGTTTTCTTTTTCTGTCCATATATAAACGAGAAATTAGAAGAGTTTTCCATCTTGAGCAAATAAAACATTGATCCATTAGGAATATAGTAATGTAGGTGTGATTTAAGCAGGGTAGAAAATTATGTGCATCCAATTTCACATACCGAAGGTTGCTAGATACTGCCATATAGACACCATAGGCGACACTGGTTGATAATACAGGTACATTCTCCACCTCCTCCGCAGAGGACTTGTCAACAGCCTTTCGTGCATTTATGAGTGTGTTTGTCACAACTGTGCCAACCTGAGCAGCAAACCATTCGGTTTTATCTTAGGTGTCCAACTTAAATGTTGTTTAATTGAATAAGAAAGCAGGAGATCACTATGCAACAAGGGAAGAAAAAAACGGAGCAAGGGAATGCATACTGTATCATGAAATGAGTTGAAATCAGAAATAGATAGCATTAGTTATGACAATAGAATCTAGTTCCAGTACAAATCAGAAAGTTTAAAACAACCAAAAATAATGAAAGAAAGAAAAGAAAAGAGGAATTATGTTCTGTGAAATTATTTGTGGTCAAATGGTGTAGCCTCTGTATCTTCCATTTGTAGATAAAAAAAGATCCCACTTGATTAACTCATTTACCCATCCACATAACCATCTATCAGGCATGAAATGGGAAAAGTGATGCAAGTCCCACCTAGCTACGTATGTTATGAGGGCAATGACAATCACAAAATCGAAATAATTCCCAACTGTCACACAACTTGAATTGAAATAATCTGTTTCACCCACAGCCTTTCAAATTGTAATCGAACTTGTTCAAGATACCGAAACACTTGTCTTTTTGTTTCCAAAGTAACACTCATTTCCTATTTAGAGAATCCTTAGAGGAACCTGGCCTTGGGGGGTCTAGTAATGCAAGTGGGAGACGTGTGCATACACCTCAGTCCTACATACTATGAAAACATTACTTGTAGCCCTATGCCAATGCTTTGACTTCGATACTAACTTAGCCATCAACCTATTTTATCACCACCATCAAGGGATCTTTGCAGCTAGAAGTGCAAAGATGAGTAGTCCGTGGGCAGTTGGACTTCAGACACAAATAATGGTTGGCATTGGCTATTATATAACATTACACAACAAGGTTTAGCTTTTAGTTATAGACTGTTAAACAACAATCCAATTTAGCATATAAATACATGTATGTGGTGTGTCTCAATATTATACACACAAACACACACACAACAAGGTTATGCAATGAGTTGTGGCTCTTAGGTAAAAGCTATGTTAAGCAGCAATCCTAATTAGCATGTGTGTGTATATGTATATAAACATTATAAATACCAGAGAAGATGTTGTGCCAACTGCAAAGAGCTTGGTCCCATTCCGCTGAAAATTAGATCAGATATTATCAGATTCAATCAGAATAGTCATCAGGTTTCCATGTTATAATGAAATTTGAATTAAGAATTTAGTATAGATATTCCTTACCACTATTGCACCAAGTCTTTGCAACAATGAAAATGTTGTCCCAGGCAGGGCAACCTACAAAAATATGGATGATGAGATACCTTATTCTTTTACCATATTTACAAGCAGCAGATATATAAGATATTAACTTTATTATTATTATTATTATTATTATTATTATTATTATTTATCAGCATAGCCAGATGCCTACACCTTCAAAGGGCTCTAAAACCCGATGTATGTGCTACGATTGTTACTGCTATATTGAGTTTGTTTCCCCAATCAGTAATTATCAAAATATCATGCTATTATTTTGAATTTGAGTATTGATACAAAGTTTTTTATTAACCCAAACATTAAAAAGAATGTCAAAATAGTGACCTGGAATGCATTTTCCGGACAATTGTGAAAAAACTTAGCAAGGCGTCCAGCATTCAGAGCAATAGGTGGTCGGAGAGAAACAGTAGGAGCAGGAAGGTAGACGAGCATGAAATCTGCAATTATGGCCATGACCTATGCAGAAACAGATTAAATTTAACAAGGGTGAGAATGTGAGAGCTATGCTTAAATATAATGCACCACCCTTCCCTGACAAGTGTTGGATATGAAATAAATGTTTCCACACAAGTAATGTTGTTAATGCAGCTTAGTTCTTTAAAGATGAAAAAGATTGTTGCCCGACATTAAACTCAATACAATAATATTATGTATTAACTGGACATAAATTTCTTCAAATCTCAAACTATACAAAAGCAACTTAAATATAAATGCAAATAGGTTCGTCACTTCGTCCTAATAATTAAGTTTGCACGGACAGCTTAATTGGTTCCTATGGTTCCTTGGTGGTAGATTGTGGGCAAAGACATAGGATCGAGCCCTGACATTTGCAATGTGGGAGTTAATATTATGTATTAACTGGACATAAATTTCTTCGAATCTCAAACCATACAAAAGCAACTTAAATATAAATGCAAATAGGTTCATCCCAATAATTAAGTCTGCACGGACAACTTAGTTGGTTCCTTGGTGGTAGGTTGTGGGCAAAGACATAGGATCGAGCCTTGATACTTTGCAATGTGGGAGTTATAATGCACCTAATGGGCCACTGAGTCATTTACCCCTCCATTATCCTATTGGGCCAAGGTGTGGTGTGGGGCAAGGACCATTTCTCGATTTGTGCGTGTCATCCTTGGGCAGGGGTCATGCTAATCTTCTCTGTATCGGGACTGATGTGTGGGGCAAGGGAATTTCGTGTTTTGTGGGCAAGTTTGAGATGAAAAGAGATTAAAGCTGCAGTTATTTATTTGTAGTGATAAACTATCCAGTAACTAAGCACAAAACAGGGGTGTTATTTGGTAAGTAGAGAAGATGAATGGTCATAATATTGTTTATGGCATACCACATCTGCAAAAACAATTTCTAGCTCTTTGAAGAAGTTTTCTCTGCGGCGTTCATACTCAGCAGCAGTCTGCAAAAATAAAACAGTATTTCAAGAGTGAAACGTATGTTGAGAAACAAGAACATCTATCTGAGAGGTAAAGTTAGGATTAAGAAAAATAAAAACTAATGAAGCGGAGAACAATAAATAGTGTACCTTGGTGAAGATCCCAACGCCGCATTCCATGGCGACTTTAGCAAGGAAGAGATCGTCGGCCAGGAGACGCTCTTTAAACCCTCCAAAGCGGAGCAGCCACGAGAGAAACGCGGATTTCTCCAGCTCCAAGTACCGCAGCACTATCGATCCCGGAATCTTCCCGTCCTGGATCGCCGCCTTCAAGTCATTCGGCAAGCTCTCCAGCGACCTCCCCGCCTCCGCCAATGCCATCAGCGCCTCCTCCTTATTGTTGTTGCTCTCGCCATTATCGTGTTTGTCGTCGTCGTCGCCGCCACCGCCGCCTCCGCCGTGAAAGTTTCCGCCATTGACGCCGCCGTCTCCGCCCGCGAACGAGGGGAGCAAAAAGGAGCGGCGGTTAGGATTCGGTGAGAACGAGACGGCGGCGGAGGCGATGCCTGTGGTGGAAATAGCGCTGCGGAGATGAATACGAGAGGGAAGTTTGGGGAGAGGGAGAGTTAGAGAAGAGCATGAGCGCAGCGGCGAGGGAAAGTTGCCGGCGGCGGCGATCGCCATTGTGGTTGTTAACAGTGTTGGTCGAGTAAACAGTTTGTTGGTTGGTAGGTAGGTAAGTCAGTCACTGACCCTGACCCGCCTGACTTCCTTCTACTTCTACTTCTACATCTAATTTTGCCCTTTCATACTTTCATATGTTCCTATGTTAGGTTTAAAAACACGAGGAATTTTGTTCCCACGCGCTAGCGTTCCAACGTCTACTCTGCGGCAAATTATACCGTGACCTAAACGACTTTGTTTTGAACATTGTAAACTAATCGCCGTTCTTTTGAAAATCACGTTTTCTGTTTCGGCCGATCTCTGTATTTATGTTAATATTCTGTGTATTCCAGGCAATCATTCTGTGTATTCTAGGCAATCGTTATGTGTATTCATTTTAGTAACACATGTTGTGATGTGTTTGTGCATTCGAATGTTTAAGATGATGAGTTCTGTGTATTTTGTGTCAATATTCTGTGTATTCATGTTATTAACACAAGTTGTGATGTGTTTGTGCATTCGAATGTTATGAGGATGAGTTCTGTGTATTGTGTGTCAATATTCTGTGTATTCTGGGCAAACATTCTGTGCATTCTAAGCAAACGTTCTGTGTATTCTAGATAATGATTATGTGTATTATAGATAATGAATTCATTGGAGTCATTCGCGTCCGCGTCTACTAACACCAAAACGACGTCGTTTTACGTACGTGGTGCACATTGCTATGTGCACCGTGGTGCAGGGTATAACAATTGCTACTATGCGCTCATTGCTTTCTAAATTTCTATGAGTTATGGCAAATTATGTTATGGACCACCCGGGTCTATGTTCACCAATTTAGAATTCTATGTTTATTAATTTAGAATTTTATATTCACAATTTTAAAACTTTATATTCACAATTTTATATTTCAATATACAAAATTACATTATTCAATATTTAACAATTTTTAAACTCTAAATTCACAATTTTGCTATATAAATTCAAAAATTGTGTTATACTGTTGAACATATATTTATGAAATTGTGAACATAGAGTTATAAAATTATGAACATAAAGTTATGAAATTATGAACGTAGAGCTATGAAATTGTGAACATGAAATTATGAAACTGTGAATATGGAGTTATGAAATTATGAACATAGAATTGTAAAATTACGAACATGGAGTTATTAAACTGTGAACATGAATCCGGGTCCACCCTGTAAGGTGGACCCGGGTCCATGGCATAACAACTGCTAAGTTATAGTACATGTAATTCCTACTTTTATTCCTTAACTTTTACTTCTTGAAATTTTAATTATATGTTACTCATATTTATTAAATGGTAAAATAAAAAAAAAGTAAAAAAAAAAAGACTAATTGTACCAAGCAAATTAAAGTCAATAATGTAATGTGACAAAATTAAAAAAATATGACTAAATATGACAATGATACAATAGTCAAATAAGTTTTCATGATAAAACAACAATTATTTTTCAATTATTTGTTCAAATTATTTTTCAATTCTCACTAATTTTAAACAAAATTTTAAATTTAATAAAATTTTTAAATAGTCAAATAAGTTTTCATGATAAAACAACAATTATTTTTCAATTATTTGCTCAAATTATTTTTCAATTCTCACTAATTTTAAACAAAATTTTAAACTTAATAAAATTTTTAAATAGTCAAATAAGTTTTCATGATAAAAAACAATTATGTTCTCAAATTTTAAAAAAATAAATACTTTTTTTTTTCAATCGTGTGACGGTGTGATCTTTCCTCCGAAGGAGCAACAAAGATATCATCTGAGCATAAGATGTTTGACAATAATTAAATACTAAACTCCATAAAATCTTTGAATTCAACTTTTTTTATTAGTACTAATATTTAAAAATAAAAAATCGATGGCATGACAAATTTTTACTTAATAATTATCTCTTTTTCTTTTTTTCATAATCTTTGTTTGCAGTTGTTGCCTACTTCCATATATATATTTGGAAGAAAAAGGCAATGAGGCATTGCCTCCTTCATATCTAGAAAAGGCGAGGGGTGTCACTTCCTGTCAAGTAAAGGCGACGGGATAGCGGTAGCGACAAAGAAGGTGGCAACAAAAGGGAGTGGCAATTGTGCTATCTAAATATGAAGGAAGTGATTTATATTGAAGAAAAAAAATAAGAAGATTGTTTTAAAAAGGCTATTGCCCCGTTAGTATGATGTGCCATCCATTATGACAAATCGAATATTTTTAGAGTTAATTCTTTTGTTTCCTAGATTTATAGGGTCATTCCGTTTTTAGTCTTTTTTTTTTTTTTTTTAAACATCCTATATTGGTCCTAGTTTTGTTGTGGCTGACCATTTTTGGTCATCCGTTAATAAATCCGTTAAACAGGTGTTAATTACAAACTGTGTGGTGCATTATAGCAATTTTTCATATACGATGCATTACTGAATACTTGGTGGAGCATTTGTGCATGCATAGTGGTGCATTTATTCTACGCGTGTTGTGCATTTAAGCATTGTAGAAACTGAGCATATGTGGTGCATTAATGAACACTGGGTGAAGCATTTGTGCATTCATAGTGGTGCATCTATTTTACTTGTGTTGTGCATTTACAAACTGGGCGGTGCATTGTAGAAACTGATCATCTGTGATGCATTACTGAACACTTGGTAGTACATTTGTGCAAGCATACCGCAAACAAAAATACAAAAATACTCCCAACACAAATAACCGCCTCCAACAACTAATTAATCATTCAATAAATACAACCTATCATATTAGAAGAAACGAGACGTCAGGATTAAGCCGTACAACCACACCTGGGCAAGGAGCTGCATTTGAACCAAGGTGCGGTCGTGTGGCTCTTCTTTGTGGCATATGTCAATAAGCATAAAGATGCATAGTATTGATTTATTATAGTGATTGTGTAAAATTACACAAAATTGATTTAGTTGTGGAAAACATGTAAATTGATAAATTAAAAAAAAAAATTATCAAGATGAGAATTGTTTAAGATGCTTCATGTGAAAAATAATTTCAAAATAAAATTGGGAAGATCAGTATATATATTCAATTAATTTAAAATTATTTATAATTTAATTTTAAGTAAAATAGGTGGAATGGACGATGGAAATGCATATGTAGACAAGTAACTCTTTCCATAGCATTAGAATTACACCATTTTGACTCTTGAGGTACACTATTTTGAATTTTGAGGTAGGTACAATTAAATTTATCAATCAACTCAAGATAAGTTTATAAGTTTTGTTTTGATAGCAATTACAAAGTATAAAGTTTGTAGATACTGATGTACAAGTATTTAGGGACATATAGGCTAACTGAGAGACATAATATGATTTAGTTTCTCTACTTGTCTCTAGGGCAGTAGCAATTGGGAACCATTAAGTTTAAGGTTCAAACTTGTAGAATTACACTATGGTGCTTATTTTCTTCTTCTTCTCTCTCATTTTTTTTAGTCTTGCATCATGTTGAAAATTTGATACGTGAGTGACTATTTCGAATGACATCATTACTGATTTGAGTTAGACCAAAGTAGATTCAGATTCTTCATATTGAATAAATGAATTTCGTATATTAATATGTTCATAATGATTAAGATATTAATTTTCAATGCATATCAATAAAGTCATAAGAAGGGTTTGTAAAATTTTTAATTCGTTCCAAAATAGAAAGATGGATAAATTTTATGGAAGTAATATTATGTTGGTGAGCTAGTGAGATGCAAGTATATATACAAATACAAGTGCATGCACCATAGATTCCAACATGTAGACATCGGTAAGCATGTTTATTGTTGCATTTATTAGAATTTAAATTTAAAAAGAAAAAGAAGGGAAAAAAGTTTTTAAGCATGATCGAATATGCTGCTTCGGTTACCAAAAATAGTGTCGTCTCCAATTATTTACAGTGCCTCTTCCCCCATTGTCTCCTTTGGGTTCTCCATTTCTCCTCACTGTTTGCCCAAAAACCCTTTCTGTCCGCCATTACAACACTTTCTTCACCTCCAAACCCGAAATCCTCACAAGAGGGAGAGAGACCAAACCCTAACAAACACTCATCTCTTCTCCTCTCCTCTCCTCTCTTCTTCTTCTCCCCCGCATTTTCATGTCTTCTATTGTCTTCCTGGTCTCCTGCATTTGGCTCCCGATTCACACCCTTCGGCGCCGCTTCTTCTCCGATGGCCTCCTCATTGGCTCTCCTCTAGCCTTTCCTGCTCCAGTCTTCGAATATGACTGATCCCAAGGTATTGGATGTTCTTTGCCATTGTATTGCTCAATGTCGTTTGCTTGTATATTGTCATTGTTTTTGTGTTTTTTTCCACGGTTTTGGAACTTACTGGAGTGCAGTGGATTGATGGTTGGTGAGATTTTACTGTAGGGTGAAGCAACAGTGAGGATTTATTGTTAGGATTCGTAGGGATTATGGGATTTGTGTGGAAAATATGAGAACGTTGGATAAGGGGTTTCGAGTGAGGGAATTGCACTGCCAACAGTTATTGTTGCAACTGTACCTTTGGGTCAATTATTTTTTTGGTATAGGATTTTGCAGGGGATTCATCATCATGTGGGAGTTTTTGGTATGGGACAACTTTTCTGTTCCAGTTTAGAAAGGCCAGGATGCCAAAAATTTACCCAGAAAAGTTGAAATTTGTAGTATTAAGAAAAGCTAGGATTCCCCTGTTCAAGCATGTACTGATAGAAAATAGGTAATTTATTTTTAGGACTTATAGTGCTTTGCATGGAAAGCTGAAAACGTTCAGAGTATAATAATGGTATTGCATCAAATCAAAATTGTTAAAAATGGGAATTTGAGAACAACTGGAAGTTACATTGTCACCAGTTATTATTGCAATATATCTTCCCTTCAGTGCTTATTCATATAGGATTTTGCAGGGGACTCATAATGTGTAAATTTTTTATATGGGAAAACTTGTCTGTACTAGTTCATAAAAGCCAGGATACTAAAAATTTACCCAGAAAAGTTGAAATTTGTGGTATTCAGAAAACTCAGGATACCGCCTGTTCAAGGCTTCAAGCATGTAGTGATATAAATTCAAGGCTTCAAGCATGTAGTGATATAAAATAGGTAACTTATTGTTAGGACTTACAGTGCTTTGCCTTGAAAGTTGAAAATGTTCAAAGTGTAATAATGGTATTGCATCAAATCAAAATATTTAAAAATGGGAATTTGAGAACAACTGGAACTTACATTGTCGCCAGTTATTATTGCAACATATCTTCCCTTCAGTGCTTATTCATATAGGATTTTGCTGGGGATTCAAGCTATTTAAATTTTTTATATGGGACATCTTTTCTAGCCTGATTCACAGAGTGGGAATACCTAACAGGTGTAGCCTAACCAAAAAATGCATAAAAATTGTACCTTGTTTGTAGTTCATTAAAATTTCTATTCAATGCAACTTGTAATATGCAAAATAAATTAAACAATCTATCCTTCTTACGAAATACACCATAATATTTCTAAGTTTGGCTTGGAATTTTTGTTTTCAGCTTGTGTTTTTTTTTTTTGTCAAGTTGAAAGACAAAGTATGCAAAAAAGAAAATAATAAAATAAACTACTAAGAAAACCTCTCTCTAGACGCTGAATATTGACCAAGTGACGCTTTAGTAACCGTCACTCATGAGTTAGCTTGACTCATCTACCTCTAACTACATCTCTAATTTTCCTACTAATTTACTGAAAAGATACCTTGAAATGTAATTGTAAATCAGTGAAGAAAAGTGTTTCTTTTTTCTTATTTTGTAGCTAGCTGATACATCTATATTTATACACTTGAGGAACGACATGTTTCCTCAAATTCTGCTGCCTAACATTACTGCTGCTGCCGCCTAACATTACTGCTGCTGCTGTCTAACATTACTGCTGGTCTACTGCCTAACTTAACCACTAACATAATAATTAATATTCTATAGACTACAACACTCCCCCTCAAGTTGGAACATAAATGTTGATCATGCCCAACTTGTTACATAAATAAGTTACTCGAGTTCCGTTCAAGGCTTTAGTAAAAAGATCTCCCAATTGTTCAGCAGTCTTCACAAATCCTGTGCTGATCAAGCCTTGTTGAATTTTTTCTCGAATAAAGTGGCAGTCAACCTCAATGTGTTTTGTTCGTTCATGAAAAACTGGGTTTGATGCAATGTGAAGAGCAGCTTGATTATCGCACCACAATTTTGCAGGAGTAGAGGTTTTGTAGCCAATTTCATTCAAGAGTTGGCTTATCCATATTATCTCGCATGTTGATTGTGCCATTGCTCTATACTCAGATTCTGCACTAGAGCGAGAAACAACATTTTGTTTCTTACTCTTCCATGAAATCAGATTTCCTCCAAAGAAAACACAATATCCAGTCATTGATCTTCGATCTTCTTTAGATCCTGCCCAATCAGCATCTGTAAAGCATTCAATCCTGGTATGTCCATTGTTCTTAAACAAGATTCCCTGTCCAGGTGATCCTTTTAAGTAACATAAAATCTGTTCTACTGCAGCCCAATGATTATTTGTAGGGGATGATAAATATTGGCTTACCACACTGACAGGATATGCAATATCTGGACGAGTTACCACCAGATAGTTTAGTTTTCCAACTAGTCTTCTGTACCTTTCTGGATCCTCAAATGGTTCCCCTTCCTTTGTCAGTTGTACATTAGGGTTCATAGGAGTGTTGCATGGTTTAACTCCCAGTTTTCCTGTCTCAGACAATAGATCAAGCACATACTTTCGTTGAGATAGGAATATCCCCTTCTTGCTTCTTGCCACCTCAATGCCCAAGAAATATTTTAGCATTCCTAAGTCTTTTGTCATGAATTGAGAATGAAGAAAAGACTTAAGAGCTGTAATACCTTCATTGTCACTTCCTGTGATAACAATATCATCCACATAAACTACCAATAAAATAACACCTGCTTTAGACCATCTGAAAAACAATGAGTGATCAGATTTTCCTTTTATCATTCCAAACAACTCAATTGCTTGACTAAATTTTCCAAACCATGCACGAGGACTTTGTTTCAAACCATATAGAGATTTCCGGAGTCGACATACCTTTCCATACTCCCCCTGAGCAACAAATCCAGGTGGTTGCTCCATATATACTTCTTCATGAAGGTCCCCATGCAAGAATGCATTCTTGATATCCAATTGATGTAGTGGCCAGTCATAGATAGCTGCCATAGAGATGAGCAGACGAACAGATGTTAATTTAGCAACAGGAGAAAATGTGTCACAATAGTCTACTCCATAGATCTGCGCATATCCTTTTGCAACAAGACGAGCTTTTAGCTTGGCAATAGACCCGTCTGGATTCACTTTGACTGCAAATACCCACTTACATCCAATAGATTTCTTCCCTGTAGGTAAGTCTACCAAATCCCAAGTACCATTCTGGTCTAAAGCATTCATTTCCTCTATCATAGCACTGTTCCAACCAGGATGAGACATTGCCTCTTTTATTGTTTTAGGGAGAGAAATAGAATCAATGGATGTGGTAAAACAGTAGGAAGAGGGTGACAAATGTTTATAAGAGACAAAAGAAGAAATGGGATAGGTACACTGACGTTTACCTTTGCGAACAGCGATGGGAAGCTCTACATTTGTAACTTGATCTGATGACGAAGAGATCGGTGCAGGACATGAGTCTGGTACAAGATCAGGTGTTGCTTCAGATGTAGTATGTATGATAGGAACAGTCTCAGGAACTCGTGGTCTTCGGGAGTAAACTTGTAAAATAGGAGGTGGTGGGTCTGTATGATGGATGAGTTTGTAGATTAGTATATCATCTTCCTTATCTTGAGGAGGACAATTTTGATCAGGAGAAAAAGGTACTTCTTCCAGGAAGGTGACATCTACTGACACAAAATACCTGCCAAGTTGAGGACAATAACATCTATACCCTTTTTGGACACGTGAGTACCCAAGAAAGATACACTTCAAAGATTTTGGGTCCAACTTTGTAACCTGAGGACGAACATCCCTAACAAAACATGTGCAACCAAATATGCGTGGCTCAATGGGAAACAAAGGTTTTGATGGAAAAAGGCTATGGTATGGAGTTTGTCCTTGTAGAACAGTGGATGGCATGCGATTTATTAAAAAACATGCTGTAGCGATAGCATCAGCCCAAAAATGTTTAGGAACTTTCATTTGAAACAATAAAGCTCTTGCAGTTTCGAGTAAATGCCTATTTTTGCGCTCAGCTACACCATTTTGGGATGGTGTGTCCACACAAGAAGATTGATGAAGCATGCCCTTCTGAAGCATATAAGACACAAAAGGATATGAAAAATACTCTTTAGCATTATCACTCCGCAAAATTTTCACAGGTACATTAAACTGAGTTTCAATTTCAACACAAAAGGCACGGAAATGATCAAGCAGTTCAGAACGACTCTTCATGAAATATAACCAAGTCATACGAGAAAAATCATCAACAAATGTAACAAAATACCTATATCCAGTTTTGGACATAACTGGACATGGACCCCAAACATCAGAATGAACAAGTTCAAAAGGTGTACTTGCTCTTTTATTGACTCTCGGACTTAAACTCACACGGTGATGTTTAGCAAATTGACAAGACTCACAATTTAATGAAGACACACTACGAAACTGTGGACAAAGCACTTTTAATAATGAAAGAGATGGGTGACCCAATCGACAATGAGCTTCAAGTGGAGTTACTACTCCTGGACACGCAACTGGTCTTGGTTTCTCTATGTCAAGGATATAGAGGCCCCCGGATTCATGTCCTTTACCAATAATTTTCTTCGTCATGAGATCCTGGAAAAGACAATAATCAGGAAAAAATGTGACGGAGCAATTTAAAGTGCGAGTAAGCTTGCTTACAGAAATCAAATTAAAAGACAGATTTGGTAAACTAAGAACAGATGTCAAAGGAAGTGAGGGGGTTAGAGTGATAGAGCCAGATCCAAGTACTGGTGAAGTAGATCCATCTGCCAAGGTAACAGGGAGACTAGAAGTATGGTTTGTAATTGTTGAGAACAACCTAGAGTTACCTGTCATGTGGTCCGTGGCTCCAGAATCTATCACCCACTTAGAAGATGAAGAAATGAGACAGGTTTGTGGGCTTCCTGTATCTGCAACGGTGGTTGAAGGAGTAGATGAAGACTTTAGACTTTCTTGGTACTTTGAGAATTTTGCAAACTCCTCTGCCGAAATCAGAATGTTTTGAGCTGACACATCACTTGTAGAAGCCACACTAGCATACTGCCTCGCCCTGAGCTGGAACTGTAATTTCCTGCAATCACGTTGCAAGTGTCCTGGTTTATGACAAAAATGGCAAGTGATGCCACTTGGGTTATGCCTTTGAGTGGTTTGATTGTTCCCTTTCTGCGGTGGTCTTGCTGAATTCTGATTTCTGCTGACAAGAGCACTATTCACAGAAATAGTTTGAGAAGTTTCTGTGCGCAATACTCGTGAAAAAGTTTCCTTCAGTGTTGTTATTTCTGGACTTGAAAGAACTTGAGACTTGGCAGTATCAAATTCAGGTGGAAGACCGGCAAGGAAACTCATGATAGCCATTTGCTCCCGTTGCTTTTGTTGTACCTTTACATCCTCATTAAATGGCATTAATTGGTTCAATTCCTCGTATGTTTTCTTAAATTCCATGAAGTAATTTGTGACAGACTTGTCTTGTTTCTCAGCCCGATAAAAGGCTTTACAGACATCAAACATACGAGTAATGTTCCCTTTGCCAGAGTACAAAAACTCAAGATATTCCATCAACTCTTTAACTGTGTCACAATGACTAATTAAATTAATCACATCATTTTCTATTGATTTTCTAATTAACAGAAATAACTGAGCATCTTCCCTAAACCAAATTTTCTTAGCAGCTGCATCTTTTGGTTCATCATCTGTTCTGTGAGCATCTTTATCTATACTAGTTAGATAAAGTTTAATAGTTTTACTCCACTCCATGTAATTAAGACCATTCAGTTTATAGTCTGTGATTTTAGTTGTCACAGGAACTATATCTGAAATCCCAGACTTATTTTCAGCCATAACTTCAAGCAAAAAACTAATTACCCAGTTAAAGCTTTAAAACAAGGTCTCAAACCTGGACCGTGAACTGGAAGCTGAAGGAGGTACTGCGTACTGGAAGCTGACGAAGGTGTATTTCCCGAACAAACTTTGTCCAAACTGAGCCCCAAAATGCGTTGTATGGACTCAGGCGACTACGGGAAACTAATCAGAAAAATTTTCCGATCACCAGAACAGTGTCACGCGTCGGCGCGTGAGATGCTGGCAGACTGTTTCGTCGGCGCGTGAGGGCCACTCGCTGGTCAGATTGTCGCCGGATTTCTCAGACAAGGTCGCCGGAAGGTGGCGAAACTCCCTGGGTGGGTGGTGTCAACAAAGGATCAACAAAATCTGATCCCAATACCTACTGTGAACAGTGTCCGAAACACTGTTGCAGAAAAAAAATTTCTGGGTACAGAGATTAATACTGCAGCTCTGATACCATGTAAATCAGTGAAGAAAAGTGTTTCTTTTTTCTTATTTTGTAGCTAGCTGATACATCTATATTTATACACTTGAGGAACGACATGTTTCCTCAAATTCTGCTGCCTAACATTACTGCTGCTGCTGCCTAACATTACTGCTGCTGCTGTCTAACATTACTGCTGGTCTACTGCCTAACTTAACCACTAACATAATAATTAATATTCTATAGACTACAACAGTAATAATTACAAAAATAGAATTTGAAAATCATTTTCAATGTAGTTAATATTCCATTAGTTACACTACTTTTTTTCATTTTTATTGTAGGCTCCACATTCTCTTTTTTGCCCAAAACCGTTTGTGCTATTTGTACATTCAATCCACTACTCCAAACTCAAAATCGTCGTTGCTAAGGAAGAGCGATAAACCCTAACTCTTCTCCTCTCCCATTTCTGTATTTCTTTTTCGGTTTTTTTTTTTCGGTCTCTTCCTCTATCATCTACATTTGGTTTCCAATTCAAATCCTGAAAAGATCCATTCCTGATCCATCAACTAGCTTTCCTGCTCAAGTCTGTGAAAACGGTTGATATGGAGGTATTCAAAATCATTCCTTTTTTTCCTTCTGCTGTAGCGCAAGATCTGTCATTATCTTGTGTGTATCGGTTATAATTATATGTTTTCCTTTAAAAAAAATTTGAATTCATACTTATTGAAGTGTTTTGCATTGTTGATTAGGAATTATTAGTTATTCAGTCCTGCAATTAGCTTAAGAAATAAGATCCCCCTGTATATGGAAATTTTGGAAATGTCAAAATTATTAAATTTCAACAATTATTTTTTGAGGTTATGTTGCTATGGCAAGATAGTTATTAGCTTTTGCCATGCTTTTTATGGCTAAACTAACGTTTGTACAATAAATTTGAGTTGTACATTTACCTGTGGTTGAAGTGGTGTGGTAGCCTAGGACTTGCTTTTCCATTAATGCTTTTAAGTTGTAAAAGTAATAATAGCATTAGTAATATTAAAGTAGTGGAATGCCTATGGTCTATGGATAGATTTTCCCCCCAAAATGGTTGAAAAGCACAGTGGGTTCTTGCACAATTCTATAGTTTATATCTGCACTGCAAGGAAAGTGCAACAGCCTAGAAAAATAGTAGAGTGAGTAGCTTTGCTTTGTGCTCCTGATAACAACTTTTATTAATTGCACCACACCTGATTTGTCAAGTTCTGGATGTTGTAATCTGCTACCTTGGAATTTAATAGAGATGCTTGATGTGAAGATTGGGGAATTATTTTGTTCATTTTCTTGAAGAAGGGGTGAAAAGTATAGTTGACTTTCTTTATTAGCAATTACATAGATTGATTGCCCTCTTGGTTACTTATGGGGAAAAGAAGAGTTCTTCTTAACCTATGTAGACTGTTCTTATATGCCCCTTCTAAGTAGACCAAGTTCCTCTCTTACTTTGCATATGGAGACAGACATGGTAATGTATGCATTTGGTAAGGGCTAGTGGCTTGTTAATTAATTAATGATTGGTCCACAATAAGTCATTATTATTGCTTTCAAATCCAACTCCAATGACAAACTGACAAAGCACTTGAACTTGCAGTTTTCAGGAGTGGATTAAAAGAGGATTGTGAACTAGTGTAATCATGTAAACTATGAAAGGTTTTGAATAATACTAATAATAAATCTTCCTTTAATCTAATTTTGCAAGCTTGTACTTACCTCTGAAGGGTATGCTTCTTGATTGCTTTGTTTTGTTTTGTTGTTTACATCCTTTTTTTTTTTTTTTTTTTTTTTTTATTTTTTTTTTTTTTTTTTTTTTTTTTAATTTTATTTTATTTTATTATCTTTCTAAGAAATACTCTTTTCTTCAATCTTTCTTCTTTTCTCTAATTCTGTTAAAAAGATGAGTACATGTCAACATTTGTGTCACAAAAGCTAAGAAAGATTACTGGATCTTGTTGGTATTAATACTTTTCATGTTGTCATTTACTAATTTATCAGTTGTTTTTATCAGGTTTTCATCTTTGGGTCATTCACAGAAGATGAGATTAGATCTTTGCAAGGGCACCCAATGAAGAATGAGGTAGAGATTACATTTGGTTCTTTGGATTCTGCAACCCTAAGATCTGTGGGAATTTTGAACTCAAATCTAACAAAAGTTGATTATTCTAGGGGAGCTCAACCATTCAAGGTTTTTAGTAAGGAGAACTCCAAAAATACTTCTGGCAGTACTGAAAAAGCATCAATACCAGTAATCTTCTCACAAGAAAATGGAAGCATAGGTGGTTCAGATCTGGGTTACCATAGTACTGCCCAAGAAGTGAAACCTTGCAACAAAGCACATCAGTTGTTGAGTTCTAAAGGTGCTTCTGTCACACCAAACGAATCAAGTATAAAGCAGGAATCAACTGTGAATGTGACTAACTTATCAACCTCCTTGGATGGGGTTTCATTGGATGAATCAAAGGACTTTAGTGTAGGGAATTGCAGACAAAATGTTGTAAAAGCATCAAATGGGCCTGTTAATACAATTAGATATTTACTACCTCGAGGTTTAGTGAACTTGGGCAACCTGTGCTTTCTCAATGCGACCCTTCAGGCCCTGCTTTCTTGTGCTCCATTTGTTCAACTCTTGCAGGAACTTAGAACTCGTGAGATACCGGAGGTACTTTGCATGTTTGGTTATCTTCTTATAATACATGGAAGTATAAAACATTGAACTTTAATTTTGTACATGATAGAGTGGGTATTCTACGTTGCGTGCATTTGTTGAGTTTATCTCTGATTTCGATATGCCCCTCAAATTAAATTTGAAGAGAAAAGATCCGGTATTTATAGAGACTGGGAAGCCTTTCCGCCCTCTGATGTTTGAATCAGTTTTGAAAAGTTCCACTCCAGATGTCCCAAACAGCTTGACTGGCAGACCAAGGTTTGTATGTAGTGTTTGCAGACTATGTAGTATTCTAGCCATATTATCTTTTATTTGCTTTTGTTTTGTTTGTAATCTTGCAGTTTAGATTCTCACCTCCTTGTTTTTTTAATTGTTTATCAAATATCTTAAAAGATGCCGAACACTAGAGTAAACTCATGCTATGAATTTCAAACTTTGCTACTCCAGTTATTCTCGATAAAATTAATAATAAGGATCATGGGTTACATTTTGTAAATTTTAATAGTTGGTAACTTGGTACTCTAAATCGTTTCATACTTAAATGTAAGTAAAATATTGAAAGAAATGATATATCAACCATTGGGTGAAGGCTTCAGATTTTCTCTCCCTTTCTTTAACTCTGGAGCATTCTTAGTTTATGCATATATTGATTATTTTTTTCATTTAAATCAGTTTTTGGCTAAGTGATTATAATTTTGTTATTGAGTATATATTTTCTCATGTACTTGGAAATGTAGAAAGGTTTTTATTTTTAATTAGATTGTTAGCATCTATTTAGGTGATTCTCTTCCCCTCTTGTCCATTTCTCAGTTACAAACATTCCACTTGCTATCATTAAATTGATGAAGAAATGAACAAGTTAAATTTTATTATTTTCAATTAATACTGTATTAAACATTGTTATTTAGAATTTTATTTTATTTAAGCATTTCTTTCAGTATTCTATGATGTACTGTCCATGAATATTGTGCAGAAATTCTGTTAACTTTTGCCACCTAACTAAGACTTCTGGATTACCCTCACCCTTTGTGGTATATTTACTTCTAGGTGCAGTTCCTTGGGTTACTGATTTTCCTTTCTCGAAACTTTTCTTCTATGATTTGTTTCTTTTGATTTCCTGGTAATAAAATTACCACTACTTCCTACTGAAATTCTTACTGGCAGTCTTAACTGGATGGCCTTAAAATATACTGCCTCATACAAACATAAAGAAACATTTTGGATGCTTAGATTCAATTTGATGCAATACTTCTGCGTGTATAGCAGTAGCAAACCTAGAATTTTGAATAGTGTGTCACTTTTATTAATTGAAATTACTATAACATGTGCATTACATTTATAATTTGTTATAACTACACATAATATAGTGTAATTTTTCAAAGCTGAGTTGTGGAAAGTGCCCCCACTCAGTGAAAGGTAGATCTGCCTCTTTTTGTCTAAACTTGGTTTTATTTTTTTAAATGGAATGTAGTGGTTTGCAATTTTCAGTCATACTCATGTTTTCTGTGCTCTGGTTGAATTTGCAATTATTTCAGGCAAGAAGATGCTCAAGAATTCCTCAGTTTTATTATGCATCAGATGCATGATGAATTGCTGAAATTAGAAGGTCAGTTGCCAAATGGTGTTGGAAGGAACTCCTCTTTGGTTTCATCTGTACATGTGGATGATGATGAAAATTGGGAAACTGTTGGCCCACGGAATAAGACTGCAATTACCAGGACACAGAGCTTTGTCCCTTCAAAATTAAGTCAAATTTTTGGTGGTCAGTTGAAGAGCATTGTGAAGGCAAGAGGTATGCTACATTGGTATTTGATACTCAGCATCTATGTGTGGATTATGGATGATCCCTCTCTCTCACTCTCTTTCTCTTTTGCATCTATATGCATTTTTTTCTTTTTTGAGAGAATTCGAGTGTGAAATGCACGCAGGGCGCTCGCCACATGCACCTCACTTGCCCGCAGTGTGCACCTTACATGCCCGCAGCGTGCACCTCACAATGCCTGCCTATGATCTTTATTTTAAAATTAAAATTCGAATAATATATTTATGTATATAACTACAACAGGGTCGGAGGTATGAGCTTGTTGCGACAATAACTCATCATGGGATGGACCCTTATAATAGGTTATGTACGTATGAATCTTATAATAAAAAAAAATATTTCTTCTATATATATTAGTGTGTCATACGTATGTTTATATTTAAAAAAAAAAATTATTTGCTTTGTATATATGAGTACATGTATATCTTGAATTTTTATGGTTTTAAGTATGAAATGGTTAAGTGCTTTATTTATAATTGTGTAGAGTAATGTATGTATATGTTAAATTATCATCTATGGATATTACGTGTATATGTGTATTATACGTATGTACTCGATTAGTTATATACTATAGGGCCGTATAGAAAAAAATGTATTTTTATGAGTACTATACCGTATGAGTAGTAAATATACATGTATGTATGTTTATTTTATAGTATATGTATTTTTCTATTATACAGTATTTATGTATACATGCCTACATGGTATTTATTGCAAAAGTGTAATTATATATACTTATATGCACCGTATTTCTTGAGGTATTTTGTATGATGTTTGGGGATGAGATAAAAGGATTTTATTTAAACCATTAAAGTGTAAGATGAGATTTCATGTTTTGGGTACAAGTATGGTTCTGATCAAAATATTGATTTACAAAATTATTATTTTATTTTGAGCCAAAATTATTTGAGCCTAATGATTTTAAATTATGGAAGCTAAGGGAAATTTTTGATTATGTGATTGATTTGATTTATTTTATGTTGAGGAGTGCCCGTAAGGGACAATCCTCGGGTACTAGGGCACTATGGTGTGTCCTATTGAGGCGGGTCTTAGTACCCTAATTAAAGGAGTAGTCAGTAGAAACGCTATCTTGGTTACTAGGGCTGGTAACTTCCCGTTGAGGCTTGGAATCCTCATTCGGGGATGTTCACACTTAAGGTTAGAGTCCGGTTTCCATTAGAAATGGGAAAGTGTGGAGTGTTCGGATGTGTGGGAAGCACCGTTCACTAGGGCCTGAGAATAAAGGACCCTGTCCCATTTATGTGTGATTGATGCGCTTCCATATGTATTTTGTGGAGTGCAAGTGTGGCACAAAAATAAAGTTTATAAGAAAATTTTATACATATATATATATATATATATATATATATATATATATATTATATTGTTCCAATGTTTATGTGTTGAACTCACTGGACAAAAAGTGCCTAGTTTGGACCCAACATCGCTAGTATTTGATGTTGTTATTAGTGTTGGAGGAACATATTTTTGATAACTTTGTGAAGAATAGGGATATTGACTGGGCAACTTTGAAGAATAGGGTTAATACTGTCAAAATAGGAATTAGGAAAACGTTAGGGCCAAAAATGTCAAAACCTCAAAGAAAAATCTTATACAAAGAGATTGAAAATCCTTTTTGATAATGCATGAGAAATTCTGTGGATTTTCTTACTAAGCCATCTAATGCCAATTTACTTTGTTGTTTCACTATTGTTTGAATGAGTAGTGGGTTGCAAAGTTCCAGCAGATATGAGAATGATAGAGATTTTGAGTGATCAACTGCGTGATGACCAGGCAATTCTTACAGGTTAGTTTATATAGAGCATTAGAGTGATAATTCTGATTCATTCCATCAGTTTTTCAGTTGATATTGTCCTCTGTGCATCTGATCATAAACTCTTCACTAACATTATGCATATTCCTCCCCATAAGGTTAGTATATCAAAATTTCTCTCTGCAAGATTTCTGTAGTATATATTTACAACTAAATGTGTGTTTAAAATTAAGACTTAAGAGAATAAAGGAATGTGATGACCTTGAGACCATAGTTATCAAGGCGGACTTTCTAGGCGAGATGCCGTCGATCGCCTAGTCGACGCCTAGGCGATGAGTTATATATATATATATATATATATATATATATATATATATTATAAACCAATTAATATTAAATATCAAATATTAGATTAATATTCTTGGGACTTATGGTATTGGGCATCTCAAAGGTTCCTTGAAACTTGTTCCTTGAGACTTGTTCCTTGAGACTTGCAGTGTATTCGACAGCTCAAGAGTCTTTCCTTTCTATGCCTATATGTGTATATATATAAATATCATACCAAATATGAATATTTTCAACCTTTAACCTATTATTGGAGCAAGTCAGTGCCTGGGCTGGGTTCAGGGAGCGGCGGCGACGCCACGGCAAGGAGTCCAGTCGTCATTGGAGAGCTCACGCGCCTTCACGCGCCACCGTCTCCGAGCTGCTCCGCCGTCACGCGCCGGCGCGTGCGGTGGTTTCCGGCGACTTCGCCGGTCATTTTTTCTAGGCGAGGCGAGCAGATTAGGCGGTCGTTCTCGACCGCCCAGATTTAGGCGACGCCTTGAGTTGAGACTGCTTGTGCTACAAAATTAGAAGTAGCAATTCTAATAAAATAACCTGGGATTTAGATAGCCTATCATAGTTTGGGCTGATATTTCCAATATCTAGGGTGTACATGCTCATTTTATACATATTGTTGAGCCATTTAGATAGCCTAATATCTTACCCAACCTGAATATCTTTATAGAGAATACTATTTGTGTAGCTACATTGAGCCCTTTCAACCTGAATAATAGTTAGTTTACTCTTTAATTAGTATAGTATTTACATTTCTTTTTTAAAGAATTATTTATATTGTATGAGATGATGCTTTACTTCTACTTCCAAATGATAATTGCATTACTGCCTATTAATCTGCACTAAGTGATTCATATTTTGTAGGCAAATGAGGATTGTAATTGCTACAGCTTTGATGCTAGAAAACTAAATGAAGCTAAATGTGTTCACAAGGATCATGTTTCCTCAGTGTAAGAGAATGTCTTGTTATTTGCAAAACCAGTACCTATATCCTGATTTGTGGCTACCATTGTAAGTTTTCTTAAGTAGATATATAGAAAAGTAATTAACAAAATGATTAGATTTCCAGTGAAACACAGTTAGAGTTTTACTTATGCATATATATGAACATACTAATTGCTGATGCATATACCTTTGAAGTTAGTGTTAGAACACTTTCCCTCAATCCATCTCTCTCCACTGTCTCTGCTAGCTAATTCCTTCTTTATTTTTATATGTATTCCCTTCCAAAGTATGAATTTGTTAAACACTTGGAAGCAATCAAAATAGGACCACCAATTCTCAAAGCTCTTTCGTTCCTAATAATTGAATAAGCTAATCTAATCATTTATTTTTCCTTCTTGGTTTTCATTTTTGTAGGTTGAAAATCTGGGGCGTTTAAATTATGACCTCAAAATCTCAACCGCTTGACAATGCTAATTTTGCAAATGTACAAGAAGAAATTTAGAATTTGAAGGCTACTATTACATTGTTGTATAGATTTTGAATTGACTATTATTACTTAATAAATATGGATTGATAATGTATTATTACTTGCACATAATGTGGGTTGATAATATTTTAGTATTATGTTATACTTTAGAATTAATAGTGTTTTAGTATATCATTGTAGTTTTATATTAATATTTTAAAAGCTCATGAAAATAATAATTTTAAATAATTTAAAAATAGCAAGATGGAATATTTGTGACAAAAATTGTGACGGAAAAATAATTCCGTCGTTTTATTTGTGACGGAATTTGTCTCCAAAATGGCGCTAGAATAAGCTATGAAATTATTTTCCATTGCCAATTGCGACGAAAGAAGTTCCATTGCTAATTCGCGATGAAAGTTTTCCGTCGTGATTCTGTCGCCATAATTCGCGCTGGAAGTTTTTTTTTTTGTCGCCATATTTCGCGATGGAATGTTTTCGTCGCAAATGAAGATATGACGAATCGATAGACGACGGAACAAATTCCGTCGCAAAACCTGTTTCATGACGAAATTTGACTGTTTCGTGACGGAATTTTTCATCGTGAATCGCGATTTTTCTTGTAGTGAAAACTATAATACATTTGAAGAAAAATGCATTATTTTTACATTTCAATTTAAAGTATTAAATTTTCTCTTATAAGTAACAAACACTTGCTAACATTATTTATACCGGATAGTGTAATACTTTTGATGAAAAATGTAATACTTTAAATCAAAATGTAGAAGTATTACATTTTCATTGAAAAGTGTTACACTTTAACCTATAAATAACAAACACTTTATTTCTGATTAGTATTACATTTTTAGTATAAGTATTTTCATATTGACTCGACATGATCCCTCTCACGGATCATGAGATAATGATCTCACATAAGTATGACCCTAATATGAATGATCAACACCAGATAAGTTTTTTACTTCAATGTAGCTTTCTTTCTGTATTTGCCATATCTCTGTCTAGCTGTAAGACTGTAAGTAAGATGCAAAGAACTAAAGAAGTTGCCTACGCAATTTTTAAAAACGAAAGGGCAACCATCATTCTCATCTCTACATTCAGTCTACATTAATAACGACAATTTTTTTTTATTATAAATTTTGAACAGATTTCTTTTAATTAAGTCTCCTAGAAATAGAATTCACTTTAATAATTCAATTCCAACGTTTAAGATGTGGAAAACGGTTTAGTGGTGGACATAGTACATGTATAATGTATATTAGTCAAAAGTTCCGGACAACATTAGACTTACTAGTTTCGTATTACACGTGAGCTTCACGTGACGAAAGAGCCCACTTCAAAAGTGATCTGAAAACAACAAAAAGTTCACAAAATATAACGTTGTATTTTCGTTAGTTGTTGAAGTTAGTCTCTAACGTGTGGAACTAAAATAGTGGAATTAAAATAGTAGTAAACTAGACAATAATCTATGAGACACAAAGAAACCGTAAGCTTGGCTCACACTTCTAAAAAATTTTATTACTTTATAAACAGTAGCAGAATACAGATTCAAAAGAAATTTTGTAGAAAAATTCACGAATGATTATTATAAAAGTTATTTTCACTTTGATCCCTAACTAGTTTACATTTTTTAACATTTAGTTTATGATGATTCATTTTTTCATACATATTTTATGTATGGCTATCAAATTTTTACCACATCTAATCATTTCAATCAATTTTTCGACCAACTTTAACTTGAAACTCCACATGGGAGTCACGTGAATTACTTGAAAGGACATTTTTGTTATTTAAATTTGAGTAGCATATAGATTATACAATTGAATTGGTGGTCTTCGGGGCGGGTTGGTATGAATGTATGATGAAAATTGAACAGTAATGGTAAAAAAAAAATTGATATCGAGATTTTAAATGGACAAAAATTTAATCAATCGTACACAAAATGTGAAGAAATTGATAGTAATAAAAGAAATTTGGGTTGAAGCGCAATAGCCGAAAAGTAGACACAAACTCATTATTATAAATACAAAATTACGGTAATATTTTTTTAATAAAAATTCCAAGAGAATTTTCCTGATTTCTTAATAATATCCATTCTTGTAAGCATGAGTGTTATGCATGTCTTTAGGTCAAATTAAATTTAATTTCTGATTTTTTTTTTTTTTTTTTTTTTTTTTTCAAATGCATGCTCCTTCTGATGACATAATTTAGCTGAACTAAAAACATTATAACCTTAATTAGAAAACAAATGGAAGGCCAAAGACCTTGTGGTCTAGTGGCACCCAGTGTCTCGGTTTACACTCACACATGGATGATAGGAGTGAGTTCGAGCCTCAATGGAGTCAACTGTTGGTTCTTTGTGCTTCAGTAGGTTGAGAAAGTAGTACATTCTAACAGAATCGGTAGAACTCCAACCAAAGATAAAACGAAGACAACAAATGGAAGCATGGTATATATAATTTTCATTATATTTTATCCCAGAGATTACGTAGCTTGGTAGGGCTTCTCTATTTTGTCTGATCTTTTGAAACATACATATATAGGTTACCTTGTCGCATTAAGCACCACCTTTGACCTTACGGTATTTACATTTTTCTTTTATACTGTCCTTTTTGAGACATCTATAAGATTAAAACAATGTTGATAGCGTGTCAATGAATAGCGCGTGCATTACTAAAGAAAGTCTTTTAACAATATATTCTACAATTATGTGGACAAGATAGTAAGATACCCTTCCAGTATTTACAAGTCATTTTCAATGAGTAAACATTAAAAATTAATTTCAAATTCACTTATTAACAATTTTGAATATATAAATACATGAAACTTATTTATTCATGTAGGAAAATTTAAATATTTTGACATGATTAAAATAATTTGTAAATCTTATTTAAAAAAGTATTTCAAAAGAATTTTGAGCGACATTTTCTTTCAAAGTAAAAATTAAATTTTGCAAGCAAAATCTGATTTAAATTTAAAATTAGGCATGCAGTAGTACACGTTCGAAATGCTGTATACAAAACAAGTAATATGTCAAAGTAATTACTCACAAATTAATTTATTTAAACTTTTCAACATCACCAACCAATATAATTAATACTTCAACACGATAATAGTGTAGGTGATGACGAGGACTTAAAAGAAGTGCTAATACACACATTATATATATATATATATATATATATATATATAGAGAGAGAGAGTGAGTGTTGGGATCATATGAGATCACTTGTTTAGGTAAAATCGTGAGATCAGATCTTGTGCATTCATGTAATAATTTAATGGTCTAGGTTGAATTAAGATTCTAAGTTGAAGTGTGTGCGAACGGTGATAAAATGTATGCAAACGGTGATTAAGTGTGTGCGAACGGTGATTAAATGTCTGCAAACGGTAATTAAATGTGTGCGAACAAAGTGGGTGTGTCAAGCAATCTAGACCATTAAAATTTTTTAGATTGATGTACAAGATTTGAGGTCTCAAAATATTTTAATGGTCTAGATTGATTAAGATTCCAAGTTCAAGTGTGTGTGAACGGTGATTAAATGTGTGCGAACAGAGTGTGTGTGTCAATCAGTCTAGACCATTAAAAGATATTACATGGATGCACAAGATCTTATCTCACGATCTTACCTAAACAAGTTATCTCATTGGAACCCTACCTATATATATATATACAAACACACATACACTCATTATCAAATGAGTCCACCTTTTCCCATGAGTCGGTATGGACAGATTTGGACCATTAAAAGCTAGAGATCAATGACTTAGATTTTCACTTTTTTTTTTTTTTAACTGAAGTGCACGGTTGCATAGTCGAACAATTGCACTGTTATGTAGTTGTTGTTAATTGAATTTTATAGAACATTGATCTCTAGCTTTTAGTGGTGCAGTAATGTGGTGCGTTGGTGTAGTGATGCATATTCACCATGTCAGGATCATTATAAACCACAAGATCGAACAGTATCAACAGTGCAAAATGGTACACAGGTTCACATTATAGCATTATATATATATATATATAGGTAAAGGATCATGTGAAATAATTGCCTTAGGTGAAAAATATGATGAAATTTTATGTGTAGATTGATTCGAGATCAAGGGTCCAAATTGAAGATTTTTATAATAAAAAAAATGCGGTGGTATTATTGTAATTTTGTGTAAGTAAGTTAATTTTTTTTGCCTTCCAGTATACATTGTTCATTCTTCCAATGCATATTGTTATGCGATATAGTGCACATTGTTCCTTCTTCCAGTGCACATTGTTCATTCTTCCAGTGTACAATGTTCATTCTTCCAGAGTACATTGTTATGCCTTACAGTGCACATTTTTCTTCTTCTAGAGCACATTGTTGTTCCTTACAGTGCACATTGTTGTGCCTTCCAGAACAATTTTTTTTAAAATTGTAGATGACGATTTTTTTTTTAAAGATCGATCAATTAATCTTTATCACTAATTACTAATTTGAGTTAGTTGAATATTATTTGTTTGTTTATTATTTATTATCGTTTATGATTTGTGTTGCAGATCCTATATTAAATTTAATTTTTCAATAATTGTTTCACATCTTTGTGACTCCAGTGCGCAATTTTACCTTCCAGTGCACATTGTTGTGCCTTCCAGAGCACATTATTGTGGATCGCATGTAGCGAATATTTTTTTTTTTAAATATGTGTTGATGAATGGCTGAGATACAACCGCACGTTTCACCTGCGACTTCTTTTTCACTTGAACGTAATATATATATATGGGAAGGGTTCCGTTGAGAAGAAGGACGCAAGTGAGAAATGAGAATGAATCTTAGCCCTAGATAAAAGAAAAAAAAATCTTCACCTACGAACTTCAACAATGTGCTTAGCTGGAAGACAAAAATGTGCATTGGAGGCATAAAGATGTGAAACAGTTATTGAAAAAAATTAAATTTAATATATGATGTTCAACACAAATCATAAATGACCATAAATAATAAGCAAGCAAACAATATTCAACTCAAATTAATAATTAGTGATCAAGATTAATTGATATTTAAAAAAAAGTTTGCCACCTACGATTTTTTAAAAATTGCTCTAGAAGGCATAACAATGTGCGCTATAAGACACAACAATGTGCTCTGGAAGAAGGGACAATCTGCACTGGAACTCTAAATATGAAACAACTATTGAAATACTCAATTTAATGCATGATCTTCAATTCAACACAAATCATAAAAGATCACAATATTCAACTAAAATTAGTAATTAGTGATTCATTCATGACCAAATACTCTTTAATATATATATATATATATATATATATATATATATATATATATATATATATATAACACCTATGATCTAAAAACTAGAAGGCACAACAATATTGTGCACTGCAAGGCATGATTTTACGCTTTTGTTATGGGCGTTTTATATCAAATATTCCTGGGGCTTACCCCGGGTTGTGTCGATCTCAAGGGAAGACAAATTGGAAATGTTGACAAGCTATCAATTAATGGAATAGGTTGCATGATTCTTACACGCCATGTCACAAAGAATCACCGAATAAATGAATGAATGTTGTAGTAACAAATGCAAAGAATATTGTTGAATTCAAATAGAAAAAAGCTAGGAAGTGAATTGCTAGTGAGC
This sequence comes from Ipomoea triloba, assembly GCF_003576645.1. NCBI lineage: Eukaryota > Viridiplantae > Streptophyta > Magnoliopsida > Solanales > Convolvulaceae > Ipomoea > Ipomoea triloba. Next base: position 15,201,466 of record NC_044929.1, on the reverse strand, counting down.
CATGATGCATCATATTGTACTTATGGTTTAGGTAGATTGCACTGCAAAGATGGTTATTCTTGGGAGGTTTTGCCAATACCGTTCTCCTATCGGTCTACTAGGTTTGCCTTAGTGTTGGAGTACTATAATTTTAGGTAACCAAAGAGCTAAGGGACATTTTCACAAACACATAGCCTACACCACCAATCCTACTCATACCTTTCGGTCTAGAAATAAGAAATCATTGTTGATTGGAGCTACATCAACCCTAGCAATTTCTTTCATACCATTGATGCCAATTGAGAACTAAAGAACTACACTAGCATCATGCTTCACATTAGAATTCAAATCCTATAAAAGGAATTACCTATTCATGCTTGGAATTGAAACAAAGATTAACCTAATTTCCACATTTGAGAAATGCAATTGAAAGTACATTTCCACAATTGAGAAATGCAATTGAAAGTAAATCGAAATGTAAATCAAGCTAGAGATTAGAGATTACCTAAGAAGTTGCAATCAAAATCCAAAAACAATTGACTTCAATGTTGATCTACAATTCCAAGATTGATCTAAGAGCAAAGTGTGTTCCCTCCATTTGCACAATTTAATTCTCATGCCCAGAAACTTCCACGAGTCCGTCGACGAGCGTGGATCGCTCGTGGACTTTCCACTTATCCAACCACGCTACCTTCCAGCTCGTGGGCTGGTGGCATGGAACTTTCTATTCCATTCCCACGAGCTGTCCACGCTCGTGGGCTACTCGTGGAGCACTTCAACTTCGTCTCTTTGTTGTTTCCTTGTCAAGTCCATATGCTTTCCTCTTCAAGCTCCAAAACCTTCAAAACCATTCAAAGTGCACAAATTGATAGAGTTTTGCAAAGATTAGCACATTAGAGCATATTGCACCATAAATTAACCACAAAAGAATACCAAATAACACAATTTCACCCCCTTATTAGACCCTCAACCTAGGTATCTTTGGTACCTATCAAAATTTCCATACTTTAATTTTGCTTGACCTCAAGCAAATCTCAATCAAACCACAATCATCTAAATGCCAAAGATATCTAGGATAACTTAATCAATTCAATTGGTCACGCAAGAACAAGGGTGCAAGAAAACCGGTGAGGATGAAATCCCTCATACTATTTACAAAGGGTGTTAACTATGCGCCATACAACTCTAGGAATATACAAAGGAAGCAAAAATCCATAAGAATCAAGTTAAGCATCGGGAAACCATTTCACACCATCTAGCCAAGCATGCAATCAACATTTGGGTTCACCTTTCATTTTGCAAGGGCCTTGAAGCCGATCCCACTAGTGGGAACTGTTGGTTTTATCAACCGCGGATGGTTGAACAGCAGGCCAACACCACCAAAAATCGACTAAGTGTTTGGTATGAAATTAGAGCAGCATTTCAGCCCGCTTTGTATTATGAATTGTTTAGCCTTTCTCAAGACCTTATACCCCATATTTATACAAGCTATGAGGGATTTTTCCCTTTGGTAACCCTAAACTACCATATGCAAGTTAGGATTTCTTTCCTTATTACATTTGGATGCTTCATTAATCTATTTTGATCTTCTTTCCATATCTTCCGCATGATTCCTACACCCAACCGCCTTTGCCTTTAGGAAACCTTCTGAAAACGCCTCTAGGTAACCTCACAACCGCCCTTCACATACCGCCCTTCTTTACCTCATCCTCAACTCCTAGATCGGTCGGACCGCCTTATCACTCAAAAACCCACCAAGCATATTCTTTTCATTCTCAAAATCATCCTTAAACGTGTTCCACAAAGTTGTCCACTGAATAACCTCATTAAGAAAATCCCCAGCCGACCAATCCATCATCGGTCGACCTTCGACGTGCCACTGCACCACCTTCCGAGTCCTTCAAGCTCGCCCTCTTTCCCCCGCATCTCTTTCCTCCCCACCGACTATCATTTCCCTTATGCCGAGCTTCAGGTACCGAGCCTTAGCCCATCCCCCATTATCTAGTCCTTCATTTTCCATAGCCACGCGAAACACAGCTCAGGGAAATGTTTTGCTTTTCCGTCCTTAGAGAATTTTTGCTCCCCAGTCCTTCACTTTCCCGAGTTACGCGAAGCACGACTTGGAAAAGTATTAATAACTCGGCTTCCATCATCGACCTATCCTCTCACCGTTCCAACTCCTCCGCTTTTGCCTACTTAGACAAAGTTTTTTACTCCCCCCGTAGTCCCTCACTTTCCCGAGTTACGCGAAGCACAACTCGGAAAAGTACTTGCAACTAGGCTCTGAGTCTTCTTCTTCATGGTGACCCGCCCGAGCTTTCACACTTTGATCATATCTTCTTCACGTCCCATCACTAGTCAAGTCCGGCTCATTAACTACCTTCGATCCTTATCTTTTATTGGATAGCGAGCTCCTGACACTGTCATATCGCCTTAACTATACTCACTCGAGTGCAGCTTTAGAACGTCACTTTCAAGGCAATCCTCCTCGGTGATGACCCATCTTGGCCCATCGATGTTCCACCGGAGGTGGTAGAAGGTGATTGGGTTCTCTTCCCCAATTACCTAACGTTTGAGGAAGAAGAGCTAGCTCCTCTTGAATATTGCGCCGGCAGAGGAGTCGGTCCCGGACCTTGACGCTCGGTACTTCTTCGAGGGTGTTCGCAACATGATCAACCGCGGCACTCCGGAGGGTGCTGCCTCGGTCATCACCCTCTTTTGGGAGGAGTACCGTGACTTTGCTTCGGCCCCGGCTCCAACAACTTCGACCGTCTCCACTGAATCTGGTACTCCATCTATTAAGTAGGATAGGGACGTATCCTAGGATGGTCCCGTTTTTTGGCTAAAAGGGTGCTATACCGACCCTTTCTTTTGAATGTAAATGATCTGCCTCCCAACCTAATGAATGGAACGCTATCTTTTGCTCGTGCTCATACCATAGTCACTCTCCTCGTCCTTAAAAGGACTTTTCAAGACCCTCTTCCCTCTCAAACTCAAAGATGGGCTAGTCCCTCAGATCTTTGATCGACGGGATTAAGACCGACCTTCCATTTCTCTAAGGGTTTTAGCGCGATCTCTCAAACTTTAGCTTTAGGGTATACCTCGCACGCCCTATATATGAGGTCCGACTCTTTTCAGAGTGGTTACCTTGTCCGGTTTGAACGATAATCAATTCTTGAAACCAAACATCCTTCCAATCCCTCAGACAAAAGGTCTGAGGACCTAGCCGAGCTTCGATCGGCCTTCTTTTTTCTAAGGGATTCTTGATCCGACTTCCAAGGTCTTGCTTGCTAACTCGTTGAGTTCGACTTTGTAGGTTGGGCGCTAATCATTGAGCCTTCACTGGTTGAAGACTTCCCATATTCGCCCTTTTCAATCCTCAATCTTCTTCGGAATTCCTGCTTTCACCATTACCTTTTTGAATTGCCGTACATGGATTTAATGCTTTCACACCCTAACGTCAGCTAACCGTCAATCAACTGTCGCGTCCTTCGCCTGACGATCCGATTGAAGCCACGCGTCCTGATATCTCTAATTTTATACTATTATTTGCCCCTCAGTTTAGTTGGTTTTTATGCTTATTTTCTTTACCTTGGTGAATTTGAGATTCGTTTGTGTCTTACATTTGCCTAAAGCTTAGTTTATTCACAACGAGAAGCAAAGGAAGGATTTTTGGACATCTTGGACAAGTTTTGGAAGCATAGGAATCTACCCAAGGACGGAAAGGAGCAACGAAGAACAAAAGGAGTCAACAGGCAAAAGGAGAGGGCACCACACGGCCAGGTGCACGGCCGTGCGGGTGCCCATGCGCTGGCCAAGCGGACAACAGCAAAATCACGACCCCTCACGGCCATACACACGACCGTGCGGGTGCCCGTGACCTTTTCTGTTGTCCAGTCCTTAAGGTCGCGAATTCTGGTTTTTGAGGTAATTCTGAACCCTAGTTTAGCTTATTTTTCCTTCTCTTTAGAGTTTCCCTTAGCATAGTTTAGCCCGAATTTACATACTCTAACTTGTTTTCAAGCTTGGAATCGTGGATTGGATTCGGATTTACTCTTCAATTGTTAGTAAAGTTCTTCTTCTGTTTATTACTTTATTTCTCATATTTGTTGCTATGTTTTCTATGTTTCATTCTTGCTTTATTTTAGTTTCTTCAATAATGTGTGAGTAGTTCGTTTATGGGTTCAGATTAGGGACCTATTGCTATTCTTGATGCTCAATTTGTGATTATTGCATAAAGGGATTGAATTGTTCACCTAGAGTTTATGTTGAATTGGGGATTAAATTCTACTTGTTATTAATTGATTGCCACAATTGATTGCTAGTCTAGGAGAGGATTTCATTACAACGAAAGTTGGGTGAAAGACTCAAGCCTTACCAATTTCAATCTAATTTTTCCTACTATGAGAATAGGGTTAATTTGGGGGTTTACAATGCTTTTGTGTTTAATGGTATGATTGATGCATCACGAAAGTGGGGCAATCCTAGCCTAATTCTAGTTTATTGATTGCGAAAGTAGCTGAACTGAATTCTTGAGTGCATTGGCAATAAATTCCTTTGGTAAATTATCTTTTCCCTAATTCTGAGTTTGCTAAGAGCATCAAGATTGCAATACCTCTAATCTTGTCATTCTTTATCATATAGTTTCATTCCTTAGTTAATTAGCATTCCTTTAATTTCCCACACTTTATTATCATTTACTTGGATTCTAGTGAGTTTCAATACTTTAGTGTCTAGAACTTTATAACACACGCAATACGTGTCATAGTCCTAATCCTCAGCAGAACAACATTTTACACCCTCATATTCACTATCACCATTTTAATCATCACGTCCCATCTCCTTCTTCTTCCTTCCCTATAAATACCCATCCCTTTCACCCTTTCACCTTTTACCCCTTCCTTCTACAGTCAAAGTTTTTTCGCTATTTCAGCAGTCTTTCTTCACTCTTCGCCATCCTCCTTCCGCCGTCGTTTTCCCAGTTCCACCTTCGCATTGTGCCATTTTCTCCTGTTGCTGCCTTCTTTTCCCTCCTTCGGCGTAAGTTTCGAAAACCTTCAGGTAGACCTTCTTTCTTTTCTCTTTTCCCTACTTTTTTATGGCTTTCTAGTGATTAATTCAATTTTGGGTCTACTATTTCTTCTTTAGGATAATCATTAGCATTTTCATTTATTATATCTTCTGTTTCTATATTATTTCTCTCAAGCTCTTCCTCAATATCACTTGTTGGTTATTCCTCTATTATTTCATGCATTTACTAATTTCATTTTTCTTAATACTTCTATAATTTCCTCCGGGGCTAGCCCTCATATGTATAGTAGGAATATCAATTTTTACCTGTGATAAGCACCAAGAATAGTACATATTAAGGGTCTAAAATATGATAAAATATAAAGTTTTGCCACTCGATCATAATAATCTCATGCATTTTAAGCTCGGATGCGATCAAAATCTTCTAATATTCATTTTAGGAAAAGTTTTGAAGTATTTTATAGATCGGAAAGGGATTTAAAGCTAAAACAAAGCAAAAGGCAAACGAAGCCGCAAAGCAGGATCTTCCCACGCAGCCCAACACGCGTGTGGAGGGGCGTGGAACATTTCCAGTAGCCGTCCACGCCCTCCACCACGCGTGGTGACGTGCGTGGTCTGGCCACGAGGGCAACTTCGGGAATTTTAGCTTTGGGTCACCTATTTAAACCCCTTTTTCCCAAAACCTAGGGAAGGGCTGCCATAGAATAGTTTAGATCTGAAATTCCTTAGGGTTTTCTCCCCTCTTGGGGGAAAATTCCTTCCCTTTTAGATTAGATTCAATTCAAGAGCAAGATTAGAAGGATTGAAATTTCAAGAACAAGATGTAAAGGATCCATTCATCTTGGATGGTACTCTTCTCTTCAATGTCTTAATTTAATGCTTGCTTTCTTTGAGATTTTCATTTCTTCTTCTTGTTTCTTTATTTTAATGCTAGAGTAGATTAGAAAGGGGATTGGTGGCCCAGAAGCTAAACTATGTGGTTGATTTGATATGAAATTGCTTGTAGAAATGAGAGCATTTTGAATGTCGGATGATAAACTTGTGTGGTTGATGTTCTTTAAGCTTTGTGCCTAAGTGTGGCCACATTAGGTAACAAACCCAGTGAAAGTGAGTGTGTGCGCGATAGCGGCCACTCACGAGTCCAACTCACCCACATCTCCGCCCTTAGTCCGAAAGGACGAGGTCCGAGAGGAGTGATAGACAAGGTGTTTGACAAAATGCCCCAACCGAATGAGGATGTGAGAGTCCAAGTGTGACGCCACTTGGTGAAGTGCCATGAACTCCCTAGCCAAATCCAAGTCATTTGCTTACGAAACCATAAGACGGTAGACCACATAGGATAACCTCGAGCTCCAATCTCCACCTTTCCTTTTCATTTACAAAACCATTTTAAACCTTATACTTTCTTACAACATGAATCCTAGCCTTAGTTATTCCCGTAACTCTTCCCTTTCAACCTCCTAAATGCCAACACATATTCGTTCCAATTTGTCATCCTTGAGAAACACGACACTCGGGGAGTCTTGACTCTTCGTTTTAACATCTTCCATACCACTTATCACACCTCACCCTATCACAAAAAACCTGTCAAAATGGCGCCGTTGCCGGGGATGGCAAACGGTTCTTGAATTGTGTTGACATTTTTGAAGTAGATTTGAAAGAGTTCTTGAATTGCTTTCTTTCTTTTTGTTTGTTTTATTCTCTTAATTTTGGTTACTTGATTGAAGAAGTGAGCCTATTGTTATTGAAAATCTTGCTACTCACTTGCAACTACTTCTAGTCTCGAAATATTTGTTGTTTGTTAAGCTTTGCACATGAAATTCTCTTCATTAAATCAATTGAAGCTTACAAATGAGTGCTTACACATATCCCCATGGTTACCCGTACCATGGAAGACCATATACAAGAAATATTCCACCCCAAACCTATGAACAACACCCATATTATTATCCAAATCCTTATGAATCCCCACCACCACAATATATCTACTCTCCTTACCCGAATACTTTCCCTTATCCAAACTACACACAATATCCTTATGATACCCACTATATGCTTAAATATGAAGGAATTGAGAAACCAACATACCAAAATGGAGAGGAATCCCTTAGTTCTATAGTTGAGAGTATTAACAACCGACTTATTCAAGTCATGAAGGAGATTGATCCCAATTGTAAACCGGCATTAAAGGCCACAATTCCTTCGATTGTTAAACCTCCATTTCATTATAACCCTCCATCAACCTATCTACCCGAGAAAAATTGGTATTCCTACCCTTATACGGATCCTAGCTATTCACCCCCACCACAACAAAATGATAGATATTTCTATAAAACACCACCCTTTGCTCAAAATTTTACCCAACCTATACCATCTTATGAGTACCTTCCACCGGTCAATGATGAAGTCCAAATCTTGAAAGAAAAGGTAGAAATGTTCATACAAATGGCCAAGGAAGATACAATCAACTTGAGAAACGAGATTAGAAGCGAAATGAAGAAGAATCTTGTTACTCTTCGCGGGGAAGGACTTCCACTAGATGAAATCGAGACTAAAATGCTATCAATGTCGGAATAGCTCATGAAGAGAATGCTACCAAGGGTTAGCAACCCCGTCACCAATGACCACCCGACAATGGAAACCGACCAGCAAGAGAGTGACAAGATGGGAAAGACGATTAACGATGAAGATGTGAGTGTAAAAGAATACACGGAACTTGATGCCCCGGTGCTCCAAGAAGTTTCGACTTTCGAGTTGAACATACCACAATGGGAAGATATTGAGAGTGAAGATGAGGATCACATTGAAATTGTGTGGGAAGATGAAGAACCCACACAAGGTAAGATTTTCACTCCAACTCTTATTGAAAATTCTTATAACGTTTGTGAGGATGATTCCTTTATAATTCATGATAATTTTGATAAATGTGATAAAGTTCCTTTTTGCTCATGGGAGTGTGATTCCTTGCAACTTTGTGATAATGATTTGGGGGGTGAGGATGATGAAAAATCTTTTTATTCTTGTGAAAGTGAGTTTTATGATTATGATGATCCTACATGGGAGGATGGAGAATTATTAGGGATCATAGAAGGAAAAAGGGAACAAGGGGAAAGGATTGTCACCATTGACAATCCAATAGAACATGAGTGGAGAAATAATACTTTAGACGTGATGGACGGTGGAGAGAGTGTTCATTGGGAGACCTTTAAGGACAAATTTTTAGGGGATGGAACATGTGATAAGAAGGGAGAAGAGGGGCACACTATCCTTAAACACCTTAGGATGGGACCCTGTGCTTATTTATTAATAAACTACGTTTTCCCCTTCTTTGCTTTTGAATTCAAGGATATTCCCCACCTCCGGGCATACCTTGAAGCTAGAGTGCATGAGACGCTTGGTCGGGTCCCTAAATCGGTGTGCCTCGAAGGATAGGAACGGACAATTTTACCCCTTCATTTGACCTCAATTTAATCGAAATTTGACGAAAAGACCAACATTGAAAAGAATTTGAAAGTCGGGACCTAAATTGTCCAAATTAAAAGTCGGGGACTAATTTTGGAAAATCAACATAGTCGGAGGACCATTGCTGGAATTAACTCAAATAATAATCAACTTTCTATTCACTTGGACAAGTCAAAATACCAGTCGATGTCTAGCACATCATGCATATATCACATTATCATGACTTAATTGGTATGTGTGTGTACGTACGTACCTACGTACGTACATATATACATATATATATACATATATATATATATGTATGTATGTATACATACATACATATATATATATGTATATATATATATATATATATATGTATGTATGTATACATATATATATTATATATATATATATATATATATATATATATATATATATATATTAATTCTAGTGCGGTTGCAGTGCTCAGGTGCGATGAGAGGAAAGCCATTAACCTTGTCAAAATCAACGTCCAGGATTAACAACGTTTAAAGAAATGCGGTGACAATATATAGGTCAAACTTAATTAAGGTACGTAGGGTTTGTGCTTAAGGTGCGTAGGTCTTGTACTTAAGGTGTGTAGTTCTTGTGCTTAAGGTGTGTAGTTCTTGTGCTTAAGGTGCGTAGTGTTTCTTCTTCAAACTTGAACAGACCTATCCACATAAATGGTGGGCTAGGGTGGCCCGTCACCTAGTACCTCGAGAAGAAGACGGTAGAGGGTAACTGGCAATCCTTGCTCGCCACTCTTTTCCCTTTTGAATTATATATATATAGTGACACCCCAAAATCATTTTTCAATTCACAAAACTCTTATTTTATTAAATTCTAAAATAAAATTTTATATGTAATTTAATTAATACAAGGACTTTTGTCAAACGAAAGTATAATTATCTATTTTAAACTCCCTATTTTAAATGATTTGATACCAAATATTTATAAATTTATCTAAGATTTTAAAAGTCCTAATTAAGGGATAAAATTATTTATCAAAATCTTGACCCAAAAGTCTATCTGAGACGAACCTGTGAACCTGATAGCCAAAATTTGACCCCAAACTTAATTTCAAAATGAACTTATCTTTTTTTTAATTTATTATATCATCTTTTACCTGATTGACCCAACTTTTGACCCAAAATTATAATCAGAAGTTTTAAATCGCAAAAAGGATCAAATTGCCCCTCCTAGCCGTGACATTTCAGCCTAGGGTTTTGTGCCCTATATATATGACACTATTCCATCCTTGCCTCCTTCAATCCCTCCCATTTGTTCATCTCCTTCATCGAAAATTTGCTGTGGTAGTCTTCAAGCTTGAGCAAGCCATCAACAATGAGAAACCTCCTTCTGTTCTCCTTCATTTCTTCCTTTCATCTTCCTCATTATTCTCCTGATCTTTTCCACTGCTATGGATGTATATATGCTTGTGTATGATGTTTGTTTTGAATGATCATGTTTGGGTTACTAGGAGCTGAAGGAATTGGACAACATTGAAGGTTAGAGGAGAGATTCATGCTATTAGGCTAGCAAGCATGAGGTATATAACCCACTGCTTCCCAAAATCTATTATTTTCTCCCATTAAACTTATATATATGTGTTGGTATTCTGTGAAAATGTGGTTGTACGCATAATGTATATGTTTAATATGAGAATGAGGTGTGTTGGGTGTTGTTTATGTCTTTATCATAGTTACAGTAGGCGCTAGGCGCTAGTTGGGCGGTAGACTTGCGCCAAGGCGGTGACCTATAAAAACAAAAATATAGTACATGTGTGTGGATGTATGTCATACATATATATATATATATATATATATATATACACACACACATATATATACACACACACACACACACACACACACACACACACATATATATATATATATATATATATATATATATATATTACTTCTCTTATTTATGTAAATAAATAAATTTAAATATAAAAAAAAATTAACAACACCGACTGGCCCAAGTTAACTTGTTAACTCTGCCGAGTTAGGCGAGTTAACTCGGTTGAGTCAGTCGCCAACTCAACCCATTCGGCCGAGTTAGGCGCTAGGGGGACGCTTAGGGAGCAATTTGCCTTGGCCTAGGGGTGCCTAGGCGGCCAATTTTTGCAACAGTGGTCTATATTGATATGGGGTGATGAATGGAGGTTGTATTGTTGTGGTGGAATGGTATTAAGTGATTTGAAGTATGGCTATGAAGATTTTCTTGTGTAAAATGTTGAAGGTGATGAACTAGAGGCTACTGCTTCTCTTTTGTTGTCGTGCAGGGCTGGCCACGGGACTGGGAGACTCGTCGGCCACGCCCGCAGAGTTTGCAGGCCTGGAGTGGCAGGGTTTGAAGGTCTGCCACCCCTAGCCGTGGGGTTCCGCCGCACTAGTCCTGTGAGGCCATGGGCCCTGGCGCGGGCCTTTGTGCCCTGTGGCCATGGCCCTGCCACGAACCATTCTCATGGGTCCTTATGGCTCGTGGGCTCAAGTTTGGTTCGGTTGTGGTTAGCTGCCTATGTGTGATATGTGTACGAAATTCTTTTTCCCAATGAAGCATGACTTTCTATTAAGTGTAGTGCACGTATAAATTGTTATATGTGTTGGGAATGATAATTTTGACTTAATATTAAAATGAGCATATATCTATGGCCTCGATGATGAATAAAAAAGATGATTTGTTGCCCTAAGGGCGTGATTGGGAATACTTGAGTCATTATGGTTGTAAGTATCTACTTGTGCATATCTAATATATATGTGTTCATTTTCTTATTTACCTAAATCAAGTTTCGTACCCTATAACTACTTACATATTTTAGAAACCTATATTTATATGATTATGTTCTTTAAGAACTTGTATAGATATTTATCTCTCTATTTTCAAGTAGAGTCTATTTTAAACCTATATACATATAAGTATATATATTTATTTACACTTGCTCTATGATTTGGAACCTGTAGTTATGCTTTATGTTAGTATCATTATATGAAATCCTATTATGAGAAGAAAGAGGGTTTGAATTGCTTATACTACTATTATTATTTTATATGTGAGGACAACGTATATTTTGGAGGACCCGATTGAAGCATAATCCTTTCAAAAGATTTAATGAAATGAATTGATGAATGAGAATCCAGTAGAAAAATCTTAATCCTGGATATATGTTGTAAGTAGCCCGGTAGAAAAATCTTGGGTATACTTAAGGCTTGAGCTATTACTCGCTTGGCTTAGAATCTCAGTTAGAGATTGAGTGTGCACACTTAAGGTAGCGGTCTTGATTCCAAATCATTATTTGAGTAGGGGAGAGGTTGATAGGCCAGTAGAGAGTTGTTGTGTCCAGATTTAGTGTCATTCACACTTGGTGAAGACCTAACCTCCCCACTCCCATGATATATGATATGATTGATGAGATATGATGAGAATGATGGCACTGATAGATTGAATGAGTTTCCTCCGGTACTATTACTACAAAGTTTGTATACTTTCTTGAGAGTGAGAGTGGTATAAATGATACCTATATATCTATGAAAATTTGAGAATTATTATACTATGACAATCTTTTATTGGCTTATGATTGTGTTAGGATATGGTTATTGCCTTACCTTGCAAAATTATTCTATTATGGTTGTCTAAAGCTAATGCTAGGCCTATTTTCCCAATGTATGATGATTAAATCAAGTTATTTGAATCTATACATTTTTTTAGTTATTCTTATAGGATTGTACATGAAGCATGTTTAGTAATTCATTATGATAAGTGTGTGTGAATTGGTTTTAGACTTACTAATAAGCACACAAGATAACTAGAATAAAGGGTCTAAGTTGGGGTTATTTAGTAGTGTTTAGCATCATTTTGTGAATAACTTATGGAGTTTTTATGCTCTAATGCGTAGGTCTAGTGCAAAACTATTTCTTGGTGTTTTCAAGTGTTTATATAGGTCGCGGGAACCAATGAGCAAGCTGGAAGGCCACTCCACGCGTGGAGCCCGCGTGGACGGGAGGTGCAGAATGATTAAATGAAGGAGCAATTTTGGGAAGACTATTTAAAGGTTTAGTTAGAAATTTTGTAAGGATGATTGTTCATTTTTGAGATTAAACTTTTTAGATTAGCATTTACATTCAAGAGCTTTGTAGAGAGAGAAAAGATATCATAGAGATTATCTTCCATTGATTCAAGTTTGAAGGAACAAAGTTACATTGAAGTTGTATTTCATTTCTATCTAGTAGGTAAATTTCAATCCTAATCCAGTTTTCTATTCCAATTGTGTTTGCAATTTACATTCCTTGAATTCAATTAGGTTTTTGTGATTTCAATTTCATAAGATGAGTAGCTATTTTCATTGAGGGATTGAATTGTGCAATGTTGTGCATGCCTAGTGTTGATCTTCAATTCTAATTTGTGGAAGTTGATTCATTCTATTTTGTAATTCTCTTCTTATTCTTTGATTGTAGCTTTGATTTGATTCTAAGAGCTTTTGGCCAATCTCTTGGAAGATTAAGGTCTTGATCTGAGCATGATTAGTGATTAATATTGAGGTTAGCTTTTGCAATCATGAATCCTATGGAAATCTAAGTGTACATTACTTGGAAAGTGTGAAGCCAAAGTGTTTAATGAAATGTCTCTAATGCTTTTGGTTACCTAATAAGTATTCCTAAGCTAGAGAGCCTTAGTACACTAGTTGTGGAAAGGGATTGAGAGTTAGCACCCTTGAATAGCCAAATTAATTGAATCAACATTCCCTTGCTTAAGTCACACGGTGAGGCATTACAACCGAGCATGATTCATTCCCTTGTTCCATTTCAATTGATTGTTTCATTCTCCGTTTACCTTAATTGATCAAACTCTCTACCAACCAATGTTTACTTTGTGCACCATGACAACCTCCCAAATTCCACTATGCATTCACCATGTTTACTTTATGCACCATCACCAATGTTTACTTTGTGCACCATGACAACCTCCCAACCTCCCAATGTTTACTTTGTGCACCATGACAACCTCCCAAATTCCACTATGCACCAAGTCTATCTCCTATGTGCTCTTTGGGAAGAAGTATAATCATTACGTGGATGAGTTGGCTTTAATTCTAGGACTTCACACCCGAGAGGAGATGAGCGCCCTATTTCCAAAGGTACTATGTAGAGTTTGAATGCGATAAGGATGCCGCGACCTAGTGGGGCCAAATTACAAATGGTGCGAAGTATGATTAAAGTAATTTAAAAGCAAGAAAGATCCGCCAAAACCATTTGAAGGCAATTCGACTTGCCGTGGCCATCAATCTATCGGGAAGGAAGACAAATCTAAACAAGACTTATCGACAAAATATCTTCTACATGTGGAGCATGGAGAAAGGGCGGATGTGAGCATGGGAGTGCAAGTTAAGAGGTGGCTTGGAGCACAAAACAAGCCTAATGTTCAAGCGGTCTTCATAGGGCCACTAGTGATGGAGTTGTGTCTTCGTTTAGGACTTGATGCCGACCTTGCAGGTGAGAAGGTCGAGGCCGAAATGAAAGCCTTCACAAATGTTAGGAAAATGCACAACAATGAAAATGCACAAAAACACCAAAAAACACACAACACACCTAAAATGATACACCGTAACTCCCATGTCCCTAATTGTGCATTTCTGAGCCCCTAGCTAATTGCGCATTTCTGAACCCCTGCTAGTTGTGCATTTTCGAACACTGTGTGGTCTATATTTGCATACCTAGTGGTGTATTTTTTGGTGATGCGTACCTAATGGTGCATAACTTTGTTGTGAATTTCCTAACATTGAGTGGTATATATTTATATATACCTAGTGGTGAGGTCGCACTGACTGCACGTTAAGGCGCAGCCACACCTGAACCAACTTCCATAGGAGACAAATAAGAACCAATCTCAACCTTACATTTGTAAAAGTTTGACGGATTTGATCAGATTAAAAAAAAAAAAAAGACGCGATAGTAATTTCGTAATTATCATCAACTCCACTATGCAAACTTTAACACTTAAATATACAATCTTTAACAACTAAATATGTAAACCTTGTAAATTCTACAAAATCAACGAAAAAGCTAAAATTTAAATCTAAACCGTAAAATGTTAGACTTTAAGTAGTAAAAAGTGAACACTAGACCAAATAAAATAAAAACTCAGTCATAAATCTCTAAAATCGAAACCCTAATTGCAATGTACTTTCACTTTTTTGCAAGTACAAACTTTTAATACTAAATATGCAAAATGTTAACACTAAATGTGCACAAAACTGTCAAAACATTAATACTAAATGTGCAAACCTGGAAAAGTCTAAAAATTGCAGATTTTAATGTTCACATTTGCATAGTAAAGTTGATGATAATTACGAAACTGCCACTGCCCGCATTTTTTTTTTTAAATTTGATTTGCTGTGTTCAATTTTTCCAGACGTAAGGTACTAAGGTTGTAATTAGTTCTTAGTTTTCTCCTATAGACTTGTTCTCATCGGATTTTGTCTTTCAATTCACACTTTGACCTATAAACATGCATTAATTATCACATCATGCATATATGTAATATGTAGTAAGTGCAGTCGTGTGTGTATTATTTCATTCCTTAATGCCCACATGCGGGGTGAAAGCAGTGTACTAGTTATGCATGCATTTGCATGGAAATTTATACACTGCTGCGGCTATCTATAAGGTATGGGTTTTCCTCTAATCCATTTGTTCTAGATGTTTTAAGGATTATAATGTCGTTTTCAAAAAAAAAAAAAAAAGAGGATGATAATGTCGAATTGTACTTATACGGGTTCAATAAGAAAAAGGCCATCGTGTAAAAAGTAAAGATTGATCATATTCATTGATTAGCTAGTTCATCAATATTGATGGCCGCTTTAGTAAAAAAGAAAAAAAAGTTAATTTTATATTAATATTAATTATAAACTTTAAAGTTTTACAATAGTATTTATAAAATTGGTCCGGTCTATTTTCTTTTTATTTTTCATCTCTTCAACCATCAATTTACACAAATGAATGGATAAAATTAATCTTCAATTTCTACATAGGCAATTGTCTCAACCCTCCTATATCGATATGAATTAATTAAAGTATCAAAGTATGTAGTAAAAAAAAATTGAAAATACGTTTGAAGTTATTCATTTATTTGTTGTGGAACCAACAATTGTACATAAATTAAATCACTAGATATTTGTGGTTGATTTTTTTTTTTTAATCAGATCATGAAGTGTTCTGAGTAGAGTCCTAACTGTAGAATGCACCTTTAAATCTATATCATACTCAAACTAATTTTTAAAATTTTTCTTTTTACTTTAGTCAAAATGGAATATGGTTTCAATTAATTATGTAAGGGCATTTAATTTGTTGTGGGACAAACAACCATACACCTCCTTTGCTTGGCCATCTTTGGCTCTCTCATGACGCAACACATATAGTTGTGACTTGTGAATGTACAATCCGTGAAAACCGCTCATCTTCTGTGAATTTTTTGTTTTTTTTTTTTGTTTTTTTTTGTTTTTTTTTTTGTAAAGAGAGTTACCTAGTACTTACTATTATGTAGTATGATGACATATGTGTTAATATTTTAAATGAATAGTTACTTTATCGAATTTTGGTGGCGTAAAAAATCAGGATTATTTAAAAAAAAATGTTAATTCCAATCAAACAAAGTTCTAACCATCCAGTGAAATATAACAAATAAAAAACCTAATATCAGGTGTTAAAATTTTATCCATATATAGTTAATTTGGAACTCAAACTTGTATTACCTAAAATTTTATTATAAATATAATTGTAAATTATATATTAAATATTAAATATATTTCATAATTATGATTATATTAATTTTCAAACTTTCTATTAGTTAATAATAATAATAATAATAATAATAATAATAATAATAATTATTATTATTATTATTATTATTTTGTGTTATTTCTAGTTCCATGATATATGAAAAAATATAAATACATCAATAATAAAATTATTAAAAAATAAAATTGACAAAAATAATATTTCAAATATATATACCCAAAGACCCGAATTAACTTGAAAAAATTCCAAAATAATTTCATTCAAAATAAACATATCCGAATTAAATTTGATTTAGATATCGGATTATAACACTTAAAATATTTGGAATACTCAAAATAAAATTTAAGTATCATATGAACCGAACCAACCCCAGCGATATTCAAAAGTTTCATAACTTATTTGATCACATAGAAAAAAAAAACACACACACAGTACACATACATAACAATATGAGTTGATAGTTAGAGCGTCAATTTTCTCTTTCACATACAAATTATGCATGCACATCTTTAAATAATAATTACGCATTTTCCTCATCACCCAAATAATAATAATAATAATAATAATAATAATAATAATAATAATAATAATAATAATAAACATGCATTATCACATGCATCGGTATGTCTTAATACCTAATTGCCTACACAGTTAAAGCACTATGCACTAATGCATTTTTGCAAAACTTATTTTTGAAAAAAACATATATTAATTGTAACATGTGAATGATGTGGTTCGTATTTGAAACTACAGTTAATGTGAATATATTACACTACACACTCTTATATATTTTTCATTCAATCTTTCTCTCATAAAGTGACATTATATAATTAATTTTTTAATAGTTAATTATTAACTAAATTTATTTGCTAAATAGTAGTAGGTCAACCAATCTATAATCATCTAAGAAATTGAAAGCACATCATGAAGGAAGAAATCGAAATCACATCATGAAGGTAAAGATTGAGGACAAATTTAGAATGGGAGTAAAAACTCATTTTCCTATTTACTAATAGTAATTAGATGAAAGAAAAAAGAAAAGAAGAAAAGGACGATCAATAATTAATGATGTTGGTCACCATGTTGAGCCGTGGCAGAGGGAGGGGGATTGGTGGTGGTCATGGTCCCCACCCAATATTCCAGCCCACGTCAATTATTATTCCATGGATCAAGGTTGATATTGTATTGTGAAATTTAATTTAAAACTTATGTCAATAATTAACACATTTGTATTTGCTTTTAACAATTTCATTAACTGTAAATTAACAAATTGAAGTTACATAACATGATAATTACAGACATATAACATGATAACTACAAATACATAAATTGTTGACGGTAGGTATTAAATATGTTACTTGCAGTTAGCAATTTATGTGTGTCCATGTGATATGACTTTAATTTGTTTATCGGTATAGAAACGATTAACTACATGTACAGAATGTGTCAACTACATGTACATAATTTGAAAGTTATTTTTGAGCAAGGTTTACATTGCAAGGTAGGCCTTGATCCATGGTTTAATTTGTCACCATGTCTTACCTTTAAAATATATATATATATATATATATATATTTCCCGAAGTGCTCTGATTGGTTGAAATGGAAAGAAGCAATTGAGGCTGAGCTCAACTTAATTGCTAAATAAGAGAAAAGTTTTTAGTCCTCTTGTACTTACCCCTTAAGGTGTGGTCCCAGTAGGAATCAAATGGGTATTTGTACGGAAGAGGAATGAACGAAATGAGATGGTTAGATACAAAGCGAGACTAGTAGCTCAAGGGTTCTCATAGAGAACCGGAATAGATTTTGTACAAACTTACTCTCATGTCTTAGATTTTGAGGTAAAATTTCTGTTGTTGAAGTTGGTGTTGTTGTAAGTCCCGAGCATAGACAATGGTTTTTAATGTCGTTCCGTTATCTAATATCACTGGTAATAAAAATTAATCTAGAAATGCAGTTAATAGATGTTGTGACCGCATATTTATATGCAGTATATGTTCATTACTACTTTCTCAACCTATTGAAGCACAAAGACTTAATATTGCTGAGATTCGAATCACAACCTTCCATATAAGCTAGGGAGTAACTTGGTGTTACCTCTTTCATGTTTCGCCCCCATTGGAACATCTTTCTGGATCCGTCACTGGGTAGTAAGTGCAGTCGTGTGTGTATTTCATTCTTTAATGCCCACATGCAGGGTGAAAGCAGTGTACTAGTTATGCATGCATTTGCATGAAAATTTATACACTGCTGCGGCTATCTATAAGCTATGGTTTTTCTTCTAATCAATTTGTTCTAGATGTTTCAAAGATGATAATATCGAATGGTAATTATACGGGTTCAATTGAGAATAAGGTCGTCATGTAAAAAGTTAAAATTGATCATATTTATTCATCAAGTTCATCAATGTTGTGGTTTTAGTAAGGGTGCGTTTGGTTCGCACGTGGGAATCGGAATCGGAATGGGTATCAAATACTTTGTAAGGGTAATGAGTTTTGGTGAAAGTATTTAGCATGTTTGGTAGTTGGGTGGAATGGGAATGGTTATTAATAGTTGGGAAAGAAATGATGAAAGGAGATGAAACCCTTATTTAATAAGGGTATGGGTTTTGCCATTAATGGGGTATTCTAAACCCATAGTAGCATTCACAAAACCTATCAACCAAACACTAACAATTACTTTGATACCCATACCTTATGCCTAAACCCCCCAACCAAACACACCCTAATATATATATATATTGCAATATTTATAAAACTAATCCCGTGTATTTTTTTTTTCACCTCTTCAACTGTCCATCTACACAAATAGATGGATAAAATTAATTCTCAATTTTTACATAGGCGGTTGCTCTCAAACCCTCCTATATCTTAAAGGCAAAAACTTGTGTGAGACCGTCTTATGAATTTTCATACAAGTGTTACCCATATCTGAATTAATTAAAGTATCAAAGTATGTAGTTAAAATGGAATATGATTTCAATTATGTAAGGGCATTTAAGAGTAATTCTATGTGTACTCCCAATTTGTACTCCCAATTTTATACTCATTATGATTTGGTATGTTTTAATTGCTCAATTTAGTAAGGGATCATGATGTTTATCCGTTCATTTTTTTTTTAAATTTAATTTAAACACAAATAGGAGTAAAAATTGGGAGTAAATCAAATATTTTTTGTCATTTAATTTGTTGTGGGACAAACAACCATACACCTCTGCACAGGGCGGTAGGGTCGTTGTTATTTGGCCTCGAGGTGGCGGGCTGTCAGCCATGCCCATCTTTGCTTGGCTATCTTTGGCTCTCTCATGACGCGACGACACATATAGTTGTGAATGTACAATCCGTGAAGACCAATCATTTTTGTGATTTTTGTTTTTTTCTTACAATAAGGATGGTTGCCAACTATTATATACTATAATGACACATTTATTACTATTTTAAATGGAAGGTTATATTATCGAACTTTAGTGACGTAAAAAATCATGAGTATTTCAAAAAAAAAAATCGTTGGTCTTCATCAAACAAAGTCCTAACCATCCATTGAAATATAACAAATAAAAAACTTAATATTGAGTGTTAAAATCTTATCCATAATTAACTCAAAACTCGAACTATCTTAAAATTTTATTATAAATATAATAGTAAATTATATATTAAATATTAAATAGATTTCATAATTAAGATTATATAAATTTTCAAAACTTTCTTTTAGTTTATTATTATTATTATTTTCTGTTATTTCTAGTTTGATTATCTATGAAAAATATATATACATCAATAATAAACTTTTTTAAAAATTAAAATTGATGAAAAACAATATTTCGGATATACCCAAAGTCCCGAACTAACTTGAAATAAATCTAAAATAATTTTACCCAAAATAAACATATCCGAATTAAAATTTTGGTTCAGATATCGGATTATATCACTTAAAATTTTTGAATACTCAAATATAATTTAAATATCACATGAACCGAACAAACACCCGGCCCTATTCAAAAGTATCATAATTTATTTGATCACAATTAAAAAAAAAAACACACACACACACATACATAACAATATGATGGTAGTTGGAGTGTCAATTTTCTCTTTCACGTACAAATTATGCATGCACATCTTTAAATAATCAATTATGAATTTCTTCATGCACATCTTTAAATAAACATGCATTATCACATACATCGGTGTGTTTTAATGCCCAATTTCCCACACCGTTAAAGGACTATGAACTAATGCATTTTGGCAAAACTCATATTTGAAAAGACAAAATATATTAATTGCAACATGTGAATATTGCGGTTTGTATTTGAAACTACAGTTAATGTGATTATGTGACACTACATATTCTTATATATTTCTCATCTAATCTTTTTCTCATGAAGTGACATTATATAATTAAAATTTTTAATAGTTAACTATTAACTAAATTCATTTTCTAACTAGTAGTAGGCGTATCAATCCATGATCATCTAATTAATAAATTGAAATCACTTCATGAAGGTAATTAAAGATTGAGGACAAATTTAGAAGGGGACGAAAAAATTATTCTACTATTAGTAATTAAATGAAAGAAAAAAGAAAAGAAGAAAAGGACAAGCAATAATTAATGATGTTGGTCATCATGTTGAGCTGTCGTGGCAGAGAGGGGGATTGGTGGTGGCCATGGTTCCCACCCAGCCCAGCCCCAGTACACCTGAATTGTTATAGCATGATTGTTCATATTGTACTGTGATTTGTGAATTTTAGTTTAAAAATTATGTATGCAATTAACACATTTTGTATTTGAAGTTATCATTTTTTGTATCTGTAAATAAATGAAGTCAGCACATAACATTATAATTAAAGATATATAACATGATAATTATAAACACTTAGATATAAAATATGTTAATTATATTACAGACATATATATATAAGATGGTGGTTAACATGTTATGTGTCTGTAATTAACTTGCACTTAACAGTTTATGTATGTCTATAGTTATCATGTGATGTGACTTTAATTTGTTTATAGGTACAGAAACGGTTAACGATATATGTACAAAATGTGTCAACAACAAGTACAGAATTTAAAAATTATTTTTTGACCAGGTCCATAATAAAAGGTAGACCCTGATCCATGGTGTAATTTGCCACCCTATCTTACCTTTAAAAAAAAAAATCAATACTATGTATTTTGTGCACTTATAATTATTAATAGGTTTAAACATACAGTCTTGGCCCCCAAAATTTTGTAAAAGATAAATTATTACTATAAATCTAATAATATATTTTCAAAATTTACAGTCAATTAGTCAAAGTCAAAATAATTATTAATTACAATTAATTGAAAAAAATTCTAAATCAAATAAGTGAATGCTTAAATACATTAGTATATTACGGAGTATTAAATAAGGTAAAAACTTGTGTGAGATCGTCTCACGAATCATTGTTCATAGCATGGGTCAAGTCAAAATCAAATGCAATAGTTTTGATAGAAAATGTAATACTAATAACAAATAAAATGTTTATTACTTACATGTGAAAGTGTAATACTTTTGAAGAAAAATGTAATACTCTTACATTTTGATTAAAGTATTACATTTTCTCCACAAAAGTATTACATCTACTATACTATCTACTATACTAATAAGAGCCAAAGAGAGTTAGGCCTAAAACAGGTAAAGAAAATGGCGGTCAAATTATTTAATCAAATGGATGATTCAGATGAGTTATTTAATCAAATAGATGGTTAAGATAATTCAGATTAATATTATTAATAGAGATTACCTAATTTAACCTTACTTTTATGATTATCCGTTAAGTTTTCCGTTAAATATTCACTTCTCCGTTAATATTCCGTTAACTTTTAACTTAACCATTAATTTCTATAATAAAGGTCTTAGGTTCGAACCCATCTCAATCAAATTTGACATAATTAAGTTTCTCACTCTATTTTACTCTTATTAAATTAAATAAATTAGTAGTTACAACAAAAAAATGATACATATGTATTTTTTAAATTTAGAATTATGTGTCTACAATACCTTTATTTGAAAAAATTATTTATTATCAAAAAATTAAATAAAATAAGAGAAATAATTTCATTAGTTATATTGTATTTATTTTCTCTCATGCAAAGATTCTTTACATTCAAATTTATCAATTGATATTCATTACATTGTCCATTATCTTATTTTTACAATATCTTGTAATTAAATATCAAAGTTATAGTACAAAATAATGTTATATATTTATTTACCAAGTATTTTATTAATACTATGAAAAAAAAATTTTAAAATAATTTGAAGCTAATTATATTAACTACTTGGGGATTGGTTGACAAAGAGAGTACTCAAATAATAACCCAACAAATTGAAGCGGAATCACTCTATTTTACTCTTATTGAATTAAATAAATTAGTAGTTACACCAAAAAATGATGCATATGTATTTCTTTAATACCATGAAAAGAATAAAAAAGAATAGTTTGAAACCAATCATATTAACTACTTGGGGGATTTGTTGACAATGAAAGTACTCAAATAACTTATAACCCAGCAAATTGAAGCGAGAAACTACCTTTTAATATCTTTGGAATAAATAATATTTTAAATTTTCAAATTTTTATTAATTTATTTAATCTTTTTTTTTCTTAAACTAGGGATTTCTTTATCCACAATAACTCATTCAACAATAATGGTTGAATCAAATGAACCCCAAGCAGAACACCTAAAGGAAAGTCCATAGCTCCTATATCATAATCTCATTGCATGACGTTGTCATCTATGCTACCAACAATAACTGAATTGCAAATAACACACTACCAACAAAAAGGAAGAGAACAAATAGTAAAGATGAAGACAATGACAATGTTACTCAAAAGAGAATTAAGAACACTTATAAAAATTCAAATTAAAAGTAGTATTTATTTAGACTATCACTTTTAGACCAAATATTTAGACTATCGATTTTACAAGGTTGCAAACATTTATTTTAGGAATAATTATAAAGAATTTTCTATATTATCTTGGATTCATATACTTTGAGTTAGATATTTAAATAAAAAAATTCGACATTCAATTACCCATGTATAAACTTCTCCTATATAATCTTGCATTGATATACTTTCAAATATTTATTTAAATATAAACATTGGGCATTAACCCATTCGCGCTATGCGCATATAAAATTAGTTTTCCTTTATAAGTAACAAACACTTACCAACATTACTTGTAAGGGAGAATGTAATACTTTTTAATATAAAATGTAATATTTGTAGATCAAAATGTAAAAATATTACATTTGTTTTCAAAAGTATTACACTTTCCCTTATAAGTATCAAATTAAACACTTTATTCCTAATTATTAGTATTGTATTTTTCAGTATAAGTATTTCATTTTCATATTGAACTGATCCGATCTGACATGTCTCACGGATAAAGATCTGTGAGACGATCTTACACAAGTGTAATCCATTAAGTAATGGTTGTATTAGAATTTGAAATTTAAAATATGCATAAATATAATTGCATTGTTATATTCAATTGAAGAATATTAGATATTTAACATATTAGATTAAATTAAACTTTTGAATAACTAACAATTTAATAGCTCTATTCTTGTATTCACTTTACTATTTGAGTAATTTTGCATTTGTATAAAGAATTAAATTTTTGATGGATTTCACCAATTACAACTTCTCATTCCTTCTATTTTATAAGTCTTATTAAGTATTTATTCCTAATTCAATTCTTTTTCAAAACCTATTTTCTTAAAAAAAAATTCTTATAATTTCCAATTTTGACAAATTGTATTTTATAGAATTTTTAATAGATTATTAAATATATAAGTTCTATTTAATAACATAAATTAAATATTACAAAAATTGAATTATAAATAATTTGAAGAGTAAATTGCCATTTTGGTCCACTGATTATAGGGGTTCTGTTAATTGTAATCCACGACTTTCAAAACTGTTAATTTTATACCTTGACTATTCAATTTTTATCAATTTTGATCACTCTGACCAAATTGGCGGCCAAATTTCGCCAGAAAAACTTAATGTTTAAATAAATACTCTTAAAAACAAGCTGGTATTGTTTTGTTGTTAAGAGTATTTATTGAAGCATTAAGTTTTTCCGGCGAAATTTGGCCGCCAATTTGACCAAAGTGACTAAAATTGATAAAAATTGAATAGTCAAGGTATAAAATTAACACTTTTGAAAGTCGTGGATTACAATTAACAGAACCCCTATAATCAGTGGACCAAAATGGCAATTTGCTCTAATTTGAATTATGTGTTATTATCCCTATAAGACAAATAAAATGAGGCGAATGAAGTACAAAAATAAATATTTTAATATTTTGTATAGATATTTTATTACTTGTTCGATAATTACATAGTTTTTAAAATGATTTATTACTGTGTCAGTAATTATATAATTATAATTATACTGTTACAAGAAAACATGTAAATACCTTTTGAAATTTTTCCTAGATAAATTATGAAAAATTCGTCACAATCCAAAATAGCAAAGAAAAAAAAATAAAATTAAGCAGTCACTTTAGTGATGAGCAAATACTAATTTTGGACTTTTGGTCCCATTTTTAATTCACATGTTTAGGACATGCCGAAATATGATATTATTAAGGATATTTTTGTCCTTTCATAATTAAGATTTCATTTCATACATGAATAAAGATATTTAAGTCCTTAAGTCCTAATTTACTGTTCTTCTCCTTATCCTTCTTCTTCTTCTTCTTATTCCTTAAGAAGGATGTGGAAGAGAACGACAAATTGGTATCTTAAGGGCTCAAATCCTTTATTCAATGAAATGAGATCATAATTATGAAAGGACAGAAATACCCTTAATAATTTTATATTCCGGCATGTCCTAAACAGATGGGTGACCAATGTGATGATCTTTGACACTTAAACAATAGTCGTAGATGAAAATTAGTACTAAAATAATAGTTATGGACCAAAAAAGTTATTTTGCTAATACTCGTAGGACCAAAATTGATATTTACTCTTTTTTATTTTTTATCACAAAACATACATTTTCGATAAAATAGATATCATCGTTACAAATACATTTCGATCTGCGGCCCCTAATAAATTTTGTTGGCTCTGACCTTGATAATGGGAGTTATAAGGTGTAAATAAAATTAGATGTATTTGTACATTGTAAATCTCGTTTCTCAGTATCCTTTCTAGAAAACATTAATTTCACATAAATATGCCCCATTGTATTATGAATTTAGATAAAATTAAATGTCTAATTAGTATGAAATAATTAGACTTCGCAAAAATGGCTAGGTTATTTTTTTTTTACACTATTGACTCTGTTTATAGATACTTTCACAACCTACTAAAACATAACAAGTCAACACCCCCACTAGGAATTGAACCTGTGACCTCTCACTTAGGAGGGCCACAACTATGCCACTTGACCACAAGGCCTTTGACAACTAGGTTATCTTTATTCCTGCAAGTTATATTGTTTTTAAAAGTGGGTTTTACTTCTACATTGTCAAATTTACAATATTTTTACTATTTTCTCTACATTCCTATAAATCCAACTCACTTTTAGAAGTGAACCCCAATTTCAAATCCCTATAGTTCCAAGTCACTTTTTAACACTAATAATAATAAAATAATAATTTAAGAAAAACAGAAAACAAGTACAAAAAATATTTTAAAAATACAAAATCGTAACTTTTATACTTGTTTGCAAGTCAAGTGACAAAAATAAAAATGTTTACACAGACTTAGTTTACTAGTTCAATAATCAGTATTTAAGATAAGAGATTAATATTTGAATATTGGCATCAAAGTGTGTGATTATATCCAAAGTGGACATATTCCGTGTAGATGGATTAGCCAAAACGGTTGGCAACACATGCATGTAGTGTACGCTAGACTCCTTATTCGATCCACCATTCGTGAGGAGTACATTTGCTAAGTACTCATGATGCATTGTTGTTGCAAATTTGTTGTTTCTTTATTTGGTTGTTGTATTCGAAAAAATAATAGTAGTTCATATATACTTCATAGTGATCAATATAATTTTTCCCCCAAATTTCTTAATAAAATCATTATTAAAGGTATGGGTAATGGGTGGATTTTTTTTTTTCTAGCTCAGTTGAATTTTGATTTTTTTTGTTTGAAAAAATGTAACCATTCGATTTAATATTGTAATTATGTTCAGTTTCAGTTCGATTTGAAAGATTTTAATTTGGATTTGATTTGGTTCGATTTGAGAACCGGAACACTCCTTATCTAGTGCACATAATTAATTATTTATTTTCACTAATAATTTAAATTACATAATCTAAATAATAAGTCAACAATGCATATTTCAAATTTCTCAATTCAAAATAAGCCCAAACAACGTAACAAGTCAACAATTCATATTAAAAAATTCAAAGTCCAAACATCACATAAAACTTTAATTCAAATAATAAGATACCAATCTAAGTGTCTAATACACACACACACACACACAAAAGGAAAAGGAAAATTAGGGATTTAGGAAATAATTAGAGATTTAGTAATTAGTATATATACTTAGCTTAGCTTGGGTAATTTTGTAAATATAAAAAATTAGGTATAATTGTATAATAGAACGGTTTTCAGTATGATTTGGTTTGAAACCGAGTAGAATCGAAACAATTTACGGTGTGTTTGGTTGACAGGTTTTGGTATAAGTTATGTGTATCAAAGTGATTGTTATTGTTTGGTTGACATGTTTTAGAATACTACTATTGGTTTGGAATATGCCATTAATTGAAAAATCCATACCCTTATTAAATAAGGGTTTCATTTCCCTTCCTCCTTTCTTCCCCAACTATTAATAATCATTCCCACATGGGAATCGGAATCGGTATGCGTATCAAATACTTGGTAAGGGTAATTGATTTTGGTGAAAGTATTTTGCATGTTTGGTAGTAAGGTGAAATGAGAATGATTATTAATAGTTGGGGAAAATAAGAGGAAAGGAAATGAAACCCTTATTTAATAAGGGTATGAGTTTTTCAATTAATGGGGTATTCCAAACCCATAGTAGTACTCTAAAAACCTATCAACCAAACAATAACAATCACTTTGATACTCATACCTTATGCCTAAACCCACCAACCAAATACACCCTTAGTTTATACTAAAAACTGAAACCAATTAAACCGGTCTGATTCGATTCAGTTCGGGTACTGAATTGGAACAATTTAGGGTGTGTTTTGTTGACAAGTTTAACTATCAGGAATGAGTATCAAAGTCATTGTTATTATTTAGTTGACAGGTTTTTAGAACACTACTATGGATTTTGATTACCTCATTAATTTCCCTTCATTCTCCTCTTCCCAACTATTAATAATCATTCTCATTCCACCCTACTACCAAACATGCGTTTGGTTCACACATGTGAATTGGAATCGGAATAGGTATCAAATACTTGGTAAGGGTAATGGGTTTTGGTGAAAGTATTTAGCATGTTTGGTAATTGGGTGGAATGAGAATGATTATTAATAGTTAGGGAAGAAAGGAAGAAGGGAAATGAAACCCTTATTTAATAAGGGTATGGATTTTCTCATTAATGGGGTATTCCAAACACATAGTAGCGTTCTCAAAACCTATCAACCAAACACTGACAATCACTTTTGTACCCATTCCTTATGCCTAAACCCACCAATCAAACACACCCAAAATATTTTCACCAAAACTCATTACCATTATTACCAAGTATTTGATACCCATTCTGATTTCGATTCCATGTGCGAATCAAACTCACCCTTATTTTATACTAGATACCCAACCATCCCTAAGTATATGTTTATAATGTCACTATTGCAAGTTAATCACATAATTATTAAAATGATATATTAAAAATATATTAATATATGTCATTTAAAATATCTCATTTAACGAGATATTGTTTATATACTGATTTTATTATACAAAAGAAATAAAATAATAAAACATTTAATTGATGATTGATCAATTAATGGTATTTTTATGGACCTGTAATATTATTTTTATGAACATAAGTTTTTTTTTGTAACTCACATTATTAAATTTAGGAAAATACTACTTGGACTCCCAAGTTATACTCCGTACTTTTATTCCCACACTCCACTGCTATCTAGAAAACTTCAAATTAAAACTCAACAATGGGGATGCGGAAAAGTGGTGTACACCCTTGGGGACGGGTGTCCAATAGGTAGCCCGTGCTCCAATCAACTCCAAAATGTTTCATAATGATCTCCAATTGATTCTTTGGCTCAAAACTTATAAGTGTTATTCCAAAATAATATATTTTCTCACTAGTTTTGAATAACAATTGTACCTAGTGATGAAAACAACACAACTAAGCCACAATTCACACAAGATTGAACCAATTTTGGGTTAAATGACGGGAAAAAATATGAACATTACAATGCATTACTCCCAAAAAGGTTAAATCTCCAATCCTAAGGGCCCCACGGCTCCGACCCCATATAACATTTTCAATACTTATCACCCACCATGAGGAGTTTGACACTTATTATGACTGAGGTTGTTAGAGTACGGTGGCATGATTATAGTGCTTGTGGCAATTTTATTATTTTCATTTCGATTTTATTGGAAAATAATACGTAATTCATTCTTCATTGATTTCTTAATAATGTTGTAGATGAAATGATCGAGTAGGTGATTTGTAGTGATCATGACTTGGATACTTCCTAGCCCAATCGTTATATGGTGGACATGGTCCACAATGTCTTATCTAATATATAAAATTTAACTTCATAATGTATAGAATTCATGTTCATAATGTACATTGTTGGTTTTATAACCACGGATGGTTGAACGGCAGGCCAACACCACCGAAACATCGACTAAGTTTTATGGAATGAGGATAGAGCTGCATATCGGCCCTTTGTGTATTATGAATTGCTTAGCCTTTCTCGAGGTCTTAAATCCCTATTTATACAAGCTATGAAGGATTTCTCCCTTTGGTAACCCTAAACTACCATATACAAGTTAGGATTTCTTTCCTTATTACATTTAGGTACTTCTTTAATCTACTTTGATCTTCTTTCCATTTCTTTCGCCTGATTCCTGCGCCCAACCGTTTCTGCCTTTAGGAAACTTTCTAAAACGCCTTTAGGGAACCTCCCAACCGCCTTTTACACACCGCCTTTCTTACCCCGGCCTCGGCGTTAACCCGACCAACTCATCACCCAAGCATATTCTTTTCATTCTCAAACTCTTCGTTGAATGTGTTCTACAAAGCTGTCCACTGAATAACCTCTTTAACAAATCCGCGACCGACCGACCGATCGCCCGCCGACCCTTGACAGACCACCACCCTTTGTCCTGAGTCCTCCTCTCTTCCATCTTTCCTATCGCTCATTCGGTCGTCCTTATCTCCCTTCCGAGCTCCAAGTACCAAGCCTTGGTGCAATCCCCATCATACATAATTAATGTTCTTAATACATATACATAAACACGATATAATGAACATGAATTCTATGCATTATGCACATGAATTCTGTATATTATGTTAAGTGTTTAATTCATTTTCATTATCTTGTATTTATGTGTATGTGTATTAGGAACATAAATTTTATGCATTATGAACGTAAATTTTATACATTATGAAGTCAAAATTTGTGTATTAGATCAGGGTCTACAGTTATATGTATGTGTATTATGAACATGAATTTTGTATATTATAAAGGCAAATTCTAGTCCACCATATAAATTGCCTTCCTAGTCACCCAAAAAGAATTGAAGCATGAGTTACGCATGCATATATGCCTGGGTATTACGTCTCTAGGGAAAACGTACTAGTGCGTGTTTGAGAAATGTTTGGATTTTAGTTTATGAAAACGTGTTATTACTATTCTTACTGCGTGTTATAAATTATAATAGTACTACACACTATTTGAATTCAATTATGGAGTCTTTGCATACAGACAAATCATTTTTTTTGTCTCATATCCAGTACGATGATAATTGCTGAATGCCAACCAATAATGCAAGCTAGATCAGAGATGAGATGATGTGTGCCTATAAAAAGTAGAAGCCACCCGGCCTGAACGAATAGAAGAAGACTGCACTTACCTAGCTCCTATGATGGGGTCTCTCCAAATCTCTCTCAACCACATCTTTTCTGAAGGCTTGGCACCGCCATTGATGAACATAACCAAACCTTCCAATTCCTTCGTCTTTCCCTTAACACTACTACAGCCCTCGTGGTCTCCCCAAAAGCCATATTCCCTGAAATGCAGAGTTTCTCTCTCTGCAGCTGCCATTAATGCTCCACTACAGCGTGAATCATCCAATAAGCATGATGAAGAAGAAGATGAGGATGAAGAAATGTATGTGGAAGAAGATGGGAGAAATCTGCATGAAATATGGGAGGAGATTCAAGGATCCAAGGATTGGGAAGGGCTACTGGAGCCCATGAACTCCCATCTTCGCCGCGAAATCATTCGGTACGGCGAGTTCGCCCAGGCCTGCTACGACTCCTTCGACTGGTACGGCGAGTTCGCCCAGGCCTGCTACGACTCCTTCGACTTCGACCCGCACTCCAAGTACTGCGGCACCTGCAAGTACGACGGCGCCCAGTTCTCCAAGTACTGCGGCACCTGCAAGTACGACGGCGCCCAGTTCTTCGAGAAGCTGGGCATGGCGGGCCGCGGCTACCGCATCAGCCGCTACCTTTACGCCACCTCCAACATTAACCTCCCCAACTTCTTCCAGCACTCCAGCGTGAACAGAATCTGGAGCCAACACGCCAACTGGATGGGCTACGTCGCTGTCGCCACGGACGAGGAGGAGATCCGACGGCTGGGCCGTCGCGACATCGTCATCGCGTGGCGTGGCACCGTCACCTACCTGGAGTGGATCCACGACCTCAAGAACATCCTCCACCCCGCCCATTTCCGCGACGACCCGGACATCAAAATCGAGTCCGGTTTCTTCGACCTCTACACCAATTCCAAGAAAGACGATTCCTGCAACTTCTGCTCATATTCCGCCCGGGAACAGCTCTTGGCCGAGGTCAACCGTTTAATCGAGAGATACAAAGGGGAGAATCTAAGCATCACTGTTACAGGGCATAGCCTCGGAGCGGCCTTGGCTCTGTTAAGCGCATACGACATTGCAGAAATGAAACTTAACGTTGTACACCAAGGCGAAGGCGAGACTTCCGCATCAGCAACTAAGATTCCGGTTTCTGTTTTCTCCTTCGCGGGTCCCAGAGTGGGCAACCTTAGATTTAAAGAAAGGTGTGACGAGCTAGGGATCAAGGTTCTGAGAATCGTTAATGTTCGCGACAAGGTTCCGACCGTGCCCGGGATTATCGCCAACGAGAAATTCCAATACCAAAAGCAACTGGAAACCACGCTCAAGAATTTCCCATGGAGCTATGCGCATGTGGGAGTGGAATTAGCGCTTGACCACTCACATTCTCCATTTCTAAAGACCGGCACCGATCTAGGCTGCGCCCATAATCTGGAAGGACACCTTCACCTCGTCGACGGATACCACGGCCAAGGCCGCCGGTTCCGGTCTGCGACGGGACGGGATATTGCGCTGGTGAACAAAGACTCCAACTTCTTGAAGCGGGAGCAAGGCGTGCCGCCGCGGTGGAGGCAGGACGAGAATAAAGGGATGGTGAGGACCAGCGATGGGCGCTGGGTGGTGCCGGAGCGCTCCAGAATCGAGGCGCATCCGCCGGACACCGGCCATCACTTCCGCAAGGTTCTCCGCCTTGCTCGGGCTAGATTACATTTATTCGAGAAAAGAGTGCACGTAGCTAAACAGTAATATAATTATTGTTAGTACCAACCAAATATGTAGATATTAGTTTAATACATATTTTATTATAATGGGCATATCTTGGTTCATAAAATAGATTAGCTCTTTGTATTTAAGTCAATTAATTTATAAAAGTAATGTAGCTATTTTTGAAGAGTGAATAAGAAGTCCTAAGATTACGGGCGATCAGTCATATTTCCCTGCGCGTGGATGAGGTGCTTGAACATGAGAAACAAATGCCTAAAAATGTGTCGTCCGAACAACTATAAAAACGTAAAATTTTACTATAGATCATGTATCAAAACGACGTCGTTTCAACACAATTACAATTCCTTTCGATATAAACGGTTGAAACGGTTCCGTCCCGCCCAACTGCACTTCCCTTTCAACACAACTGCAGTTTACTTTCAAAACAACTACAGTTTCTTTTATAATACACTGCAGTTTCCTTTTAACACAGCNCCTTCGACTTCGACCCGCACTCCAAGTACTGCGGCACCTGCAAGTACGACGGCGCCCAGTTCTTCGAGAAGCTGGGCATGGCGGGCCGCGGCTACCGCATCAGCCGCTACCTTTACGCCACCTCCAACATTAACCTCCCCAACTTCTTCCAGCACTCCAGCGTGAACAGAATCTGGAGCCAACACGCCAACTGGATGGGCTACGTCGCTGTCGCCACGGACGAGGAGGAGATCCGACGGCTGGGCCGTCGCGACATCGTCATCGCGTGGCGTGGCACCGTCACCTACCTGGAGTGGATCCACGACCTCAAGAACATCCTCCACCCCGCCCATTTCCGCGACGACCCGGACATCAAAATCGAGTCCGGTTTCTTCGACCTCTACACCAATTCCAAGAAAGACGATTCCTGCAACTTCTGCTCATATTCCGCCCGGGAACAGCTCTTGGCCGAGGTCAACCGTTTAATCGAGAGAT
Organism: Ipomoea triloba; assembly: GCF_003576645.1. Taxonomy (NCBI): domain Eukaryota; kingdom Viridiplantae; phylum Streptophyta; class Magnoliopsida; order Solanales; family Convolvulaceae; genus Ipomoea; species Ipomoea triloba. The sequence goes on along the minus strand of NC_044929.1, from coordinate 15,168,466 downwards.
ACAAAGGGGAGAATCTAAGCATCACTGTTACAGGGCATAGCCTCGGAGCGGCCTTGGCTCTGTTAAGCGCATACGACATTGCAGAAATGAAACTTAACGTTGTACACCAAGGCGAAGGCGAGACTTCCGCATCAGCAACTAAGATTCCGGTTTCTGTTTTCTCCTTCGCGGGTCCCAGAGTGGGCAACCTTAGATTTAAAGAAAGGTGTGACGAGCTAGGGATCAAGGTTCTGAGAATCGTTAATGTTCGCGACAAGGTTCCGACCGTGCCCGGGATTATCGCCAACGAGAAATTCCAATACCAAAAGCAACTGGAAACCACGCTCAAGAATTTCCCATGGAGCTATGCGCATGTGGGAGTGGAATTAGCGCTTGACCACTCACATTCTCCATTTCTAAAGACCGGCACCGATCTAGGCTGCGCCCATAATCTGGAAGGACACCTTCACCTCGTCGACGGATACCACGGCCAAGGCCGCCGGTTCCGGTCTGCGACGGGACGGGATATTGCGCTGGTGAACAAAGACTCCAACTTCTTGAAGCGGGAGCAAGGCGTGCCGCCGCGGTGGAGGCAGGACGAGAATAAAGGGATGGTGAGGACCAGCGATGGGCGCTGGGTGGTGCCGGAGCGCTCCAGAATCGAGGCGCATCCGCCGGACACCGGCCATCACTTCCGCAAGGTTCTCCGCCTTGCTCGGGCTAGATTACATTTATTCGAGAAAAGAGTGCACGTAGCTAAACAGTAATATAATTATTGTTAGTACCAACCAAATATGTAGATATTAGTTTAATACATATTTTATTATAATGGGCATATCTTGGTTCATAAAATAGATTAGCTCTTTGTATTTAAGTCAATTAATTTATAAAAGTAATGTAGCTATTTTTGAAGAGTGAATAAGAAGTCCTAAGATTACGGGCGATCAGTCATATTTCCCTGCGCGTGGATGAGGTGCTTGAACATGAGAAACAAATGCCTAAAAATGTGTCGTCCGAACAACTATAAAAACGTAAAATTTTACTATAGATCATGTATCAAAACGACGTCGTTTCAACACAATTACAATTCCTTTCGATATAAACGGTTGAAACGGTTCCGTCCCGCCCAACTGCACTTCCCTTTCAACACAACTGCAGTTTACTTTCAAAACAACTACAGTTTCTTTTATAATACACTGCAGTTTCCTTTTAACACAGCTACAATATCATTTTGATATAACTATAGTTTCATTGGACAATATACACACAAAAATGTGAAATTGTTATTCAGTATCAGTTTGTATACATTGTAGTTACATTTCGATATAACTACAGTTTCATTCGATAATATAAATACAAATGTGAGGCAGTATCTTTTGAGATGAATTGTAGTATCAGTTACGGAGCTCCGTTACGACTTACGGCAGCCGTTTCTCCTACTTACTGAAACGACGTCGTTTTGTGACCATGGTCCACCGTATAACAACTGCTATAAAAAGGGGTGTATGTAACGAAGCAATTTGAGGTTTCAGGGGAAAAAATTCAGACACATTGTTCATAAGAGCCGTGAAAAAACTTCAACACAAGGGACAAACTGGAGTACTATTGGGAGAAGCTGCTCCACATGATATCAGTACGAGCTGTGTTAAAATCTAGGTTGGTTACAGTTTGTGTAATTAGTAGAATTAGCTCAAACTGTATTTGTTAATTTTTATAGAGAGTTGCTTTTTAAGGTTAGTATTTAAGTAAGTGGTAGACCTAGTTTTGTAATTCATTTAACCTTGTAATTGAAAAAATCGTGGATTGATCTTAAATGCAAAAGTTTTGAGCGTGGCACCGTAGATTAAGAGGTGTTCTCCAAACTGCGTTATAAAATTCCAATTGTGTATTTATTTGGTGATTTATTTATTGCACTATACGGTGTTTAGAATATCATCGAGGGTAACTACTCTTATTGATGCTCTGACTGATTTTGGTATATCTTCAATATATTTCTGCATTACATTATTTCAATTGGTATCTAAGCAGTGTCGCTCAATTTGTTAGCGAGATCCCAGGGATACTCGAGTGTTGTTTTGCAGAATTCGAAGCCAAGAGTGATGAAGGAATATTTTTTGGATACTCAATAAATAGCAAGGCTTATCGAGTATTCAACAAAAGAACCAACATTATCATGGAATCAGTAAACGTGACAGTTGATGATGCAATAACAAAACAGCAGAAGGTAAAGGATGAAGAGCCAGTAGATACCATGAGTACCCTAGTAGAAAAAGAAGAGAACTTACAAGAACAAGTTGAGACCACTAAAGCTCCTCCAACCCGGATTCAGAAAACCCATCCGACAAAAAAATGTGATCGGAAAAATGAGTGTATCCGATCCAAAGAAAAAGAAAAGCTATCGCGAAATATTGGGATATTCCTGTTACATCTCACTGATAGAACCAAAAAATGCGAATGAGGAATTAAAAGATGAATGTTGGATCAATGCTATGCAAGATGCTTTACTTCAATTCGAGAGAAATCAAGTTTGGGATCTAGTGCCAAAACATTAGAATGTAAATATAATTTGCACAAAATGGATTTTCAGAAACAAGTGAGATGAAAATGGAGTTGTCATAAGAAACAAAACAAGATTGGTAACTCAAGGAAACAATCAAATGGAGGGAATTGATTTCAGAGAAACTTTTGCTCATATTGCAAGATTAGAATCAATCAGACTTCTTTAAAAACGATTGTCCTTTGGAAAAGACTTTATCTTTGTTAACATTTCGTTGTTTAGTATCTGTTCATGTAATGCTTATTTGGTCTATTTGGTTTAAACTGTATTTCGTTTTATCGAGTTGTTTTCCTAAATAATAGCCAAAGGGGAAGTTTGTTAGTGTTTAAATGTTAAACACAGACTTGTAATTGGCAAAATTATTATGGAAAAAATTAGATAGGATATGTTTTAGTGTAATTCATTATATTGAGTGAAGACCTAATTAATTAGCATACACTACAATAGAGCCTTGGAAACTACGGAGACGAGTCGACTGGTGCGAGTCTTTGCCGGAGACGTCGCTGGAAACCTCCAAACGCGCCGGGGCGTGGCGTCGGAGCAACGACTAAATGGTGGCGCGTGGTGGCTCCGACGGCGGCCTAGTTCCTGCTATGGCGTCGTCCTGTTGTTCCATGCATGTCCCACTACCTCAATTTCGCTGGCTTTGATACCATGTTAATGTATAAGGGAAGCTTTATGTAACTCACTATGCATATGTTCTCATATTCATTGAAGATCAGGACTGTACAATATATATAGGTACAAGGGATGCATTATAGCCACAAGTTAACCTTTAACAGACCTAAATAGTCTAACAAATCCCACACTATTCTAACAAATATGGAAGTGGTGGTAATAATAATAATCTAGAAGCTAACTTAAAAAAAGGAGAGAGTGGAGATAAATGGAAAATAAAGAATCCAGAAAATGTTTTCTAACAAAAAAACTAAGAAGACATTTTCTGCCAAATTGGACATTTTTTCATTGATCATAAATTATTATTTTCTTTTGTCTTCATTTTCCTTGAGTACCCAAACACTGGAAAATTTGAAAAATGACTTTTGAAAGTCATTTTATTAGATTTCAAATGGACCCTAAGAAGAAAAATAATGGATAAATTAAACCGGGAGCCTCAAGTTTTAACATTTAGGGCTCGTTTGGAAAACCCAAAAAATGACTTTCAAAAGGTATTTTTTTGAATTTGTCAATTTTTGACTACCAAAAGAAAATGAAGTTAAAGGAAAAATTACCCATTTTGGCAAAAAAAATATCTTTCAAATAAAATTTTTATTCGAAAGAGATTTTTCGAATTCCTATTCACAGTAAGTACATTCTTCTCTCTCTATGTGATGCCATATGAGCGGGTTGGCCTGTAATGGTCTAGCTATTATTTGAATAGTTGTTATATCGTGGATCATGGTCCAAAAACGGCACCGCTTCTTTAAGTGAAGACACAACTTCCGTTACATCTTAACGAAGCTCCGTAAATGAAACTATAGCTTATCTCAAATGATACTACCTCACATTTGTTTTTATATTATCAAATGAAACTGTAGTTATATAAAAATGAAACTGTAATTGTGTTGAAAGGAAGTTGCAGTTTATCTAAAATGAAATTGAATAACAGTTCTACATATTTGAGTATATATTGTCAAATTAAACTGTAGTTATATCGAAATAATATTGTAGTCGTGTTGAAAGTAAACTACAGTGTATATAAAATGAAACTGAATAATAGTTTCACATATTTGAGTGTATATTATCCAATGAAACTGTAGTTATATATCGAAATGATAGTGTAGTTATGTTGTAATAAAACTATAGTGTATATAAAATGAAACTGAATAACAGTTTCACACATTTGAGTGTATATTGTCCAAAGAAACTGTAGTTATATATCGAAATGATATTGTAGTTATGTTGTAATAAAACTATAGTGTATATAAAATGAAACTGAATAACATTTTTATATATTTGATTGTATAATGTCGAATGAATTGAAACTGAAGTTATATCGAAAAGAAACTGTAGTTGTGTTGAAAGGAAACTGTTGTGTATATAAAATGAAATTGAATATGTTATATACATAGAGTTACTTTTTGCGGAACGGCGCAGAACGTGTGCCGTTTCTTTTCATTAATCAAAACGACACCGTTTTGATGCATGTACTACCATGCATTGTGGACAGCGGTCCACAATAAAATTTGCGTTATTTGAATTGAACTTGAGTATCCAAGTTAATATACAAATCATGTTGCGTTATTATTTTTTTAAAATTTCTTTATTTTATAGTTATTTCATTTATAAATGCAAAATTAAAATAGAGGTGGCGTTGGCCAGGCCAACCATTAAAAATCTTTACCGGGCTCACAAATTTTTTTCTCAGTTTCTTTATTTCAAAGTTTTTACATTTTATCAACACTTGATTAAATAAAAATCTTGACCGGGCTCACAAATTTTTTTCTCAGTTTCTTTATTTCAAAGTTTTACATTTTATCAACACTTGATTAAATAAAAATCTTGACCGGGCTCACAATTTTTTTTTTCTCAGTTTCTTTATTTCAAAGTTTTTACATTTTATCAACACTTGATTAAATATGGGTTAGACCAGGTCAGCCCTAATAATAAAAATCTTAGCATGACCCGACAAGCCACTCAACCATTTTCTTTAAAGTTACAAGTTTTGTATTTATTTTTATAATAAGTTACAAGTTTAAAAGTTATCTATTTACATATTTTTATTATAGTTATTGTTAATCTTTATAACTATTATAAATTTTAATATAAATAATAATTATAATCATCATTAAAATAATTAATTTTATATATAAGTAATAACTCTGTAATAGGTTTTTGTTCAATTTTTAGAAAATAAATCAAATAGAAAAATACAAATTTCTGAATTTTAGCCAAATAAAAAAAAGACCGTTTTATGACTTTCAGTCAAACACATAATGAAAATGTTTTTTAAAAAATAAACCATTTTCCAAAACATATCTTCTTGGTTTCCAAAAAGACCTTTACCCAAATTGTTGTCGGCTTAGCTTTTAATTAAATAACTGATATATGTAAAATATCAACAAAAAATTACCACGAATAACATAACAATTAGATAACATGAAATGATTAAGAATGACAACGGGGTGGAAAATATGCTCCCATCCGTGTCCCCACAACCCGCCTCACTCTTAGGCCCTGTTTGGTAAATGGTTGTTGGTTGTTTGGGTTAGAAGGTATGATTTGTTGATAATATTAGCTGATTGTAGAAAGTTATTTGATAAATTAGCTGTTAGCTGATAGATGTTTGGTATAATTTCTTTTCTCAAAAAGCTAATTGAAAAGGCTGCTTTGAGTAGCCTTTTGAATTTTAGCATTTTGGAGTTACAAAAAACTTATTAACTAAACAACTAATAGTGATCAAATAAGCCAAAATTAGCTGATAGGCTGATAATTTACCAAACAGGACCTTAGTCTTTACTTGGATATCGAAAATTTTTTCCATTCCATCTCCGCGAATAATTTTCTTGATCAATTCTTTAATCAATGAGTAGTTTAGCACAATTTTTAATATGTAAGTATAAAAAATGAAATATTAAATTCTTAACCTTTGGTTATTTCAAAAAAAAAAAACCTTTTATTTTTTTGGAAAACAAGAAAAAGAAAAACCTTTTGATTATTACTTTTCATAGATGTGGATCTGTTACATGCAAAAAGTCGAAACTGGACCACTTCCCAATAACACTAGTGATGCTATCAGACTGAAACACGACATGCCATAGCAACTTGGGCTTATCACTTGTTTGAATGGTTGTTGATTTTTTACCACAACAAAAAATCCAAAATTTTGGTAGGTTGAACTCGGAATTAATTTTACGTTTCATTCGTTAATATATTTTATTTTCTAACATTTCAATTAAAAAGAAATTTTATATTTAATTTGTTGTTTTATTGTAGTGATGGTTGTAGTACATACTTTTGTTGAATGCATTAATTTTATAAAATTTGAGTATAGCTTTGTAAAAAATAAAATAGTAGAATAACAAAAATAATCTCAAAAAATCAGACTCTATTACAAAGTGATGAGCTTCTATTTACCAATCGTTATATTGCGGACCACGGTGCACATAGTACTCTGCACCTTGATCCGAAACGACGTCGTTTCGATGTTAGTAGACGCGGACGTGAATGACTCCAGGGAATTCATTATCTATAATACACATAATCATTATCTAGAATAGACAGAACGTTTGTCTAAAATATACAGAATGTCTGCCCAGAATACACAGAATATTGACATAAAATACATCGAACTCATCCTCTTAACATTCGAATGCACAAACACATCACAACATGTGTTAATAACATAAATGCACATAATATTGACACAAAATACACAGAACTCATCCTCCTAAACACTCGAATACACAAACACATCACAACATGTGTTACTAACATGAATGCACAGAACGATTGCCTAGAATACACAGAATGATTGCCTGGAATACACGGAACGATTACCTAAAATATACAGAATATTAACATAAATACAGAGACCGACCGAAACAGAAAACATGATTTTCAAAAAAAGGGACGGTTAATTTAAAATGCTCAAAACGACGTCGTTTACGTACGTGGCGCACGGTATAATTTGCCAACAAGAAGGTTTCTCGAATATAATAATAGTCCGCAAACATAATGGACAAATTGATGGACCAATGTGGGGTTGTTATGCCGTGGACCCAGGTCCACCTTGCAAGGTGGACCTGGGTCTACATTCACATACATTATACTCTACATTCACATACAATATACTCTATATTCACAATTTGTAAACTCCACATTCACACATTACAGGATTATATGTTTAGTAACTATATTACCACTGTTATGCATTCACACATTCAAAACTCTATATTCACAGGTCATATATATACTCCACATTCACACATTACAGGGCTATAAGTTGCTAGAACTTCTTAACTCTATTACAGATTCACACATGCATAACTCTACATTCACGATTTCTATACTACATATTCACAATTTGAAACCTCCGCATTCACACATTTCTAGGCAACTCTACATTCACACAATCATAAATCTACATTCACGATTTCTATAATCTACATTCACACTTTGAAACCTCTACATTCACACATTTTTGGACAACTTTATATTCATCAACATGTTTACTAATTTTTTTTTTTTTTAAAAAAGAGACAAAAACGACGTAGTTTTGGATTCAGGTCCACCTTGCAAGGTGGACCTGGGTCCACAGCATAATTTGCCGAATAATCGTGTCTAGTTCAATTTAATTAATTGGGTTGGACCAAATATAATTGTCATGATCAAGGATTTACTACACGTAATTTTATTTTCTTATATTTATATATAGAGATAAGAGTCACGTCTCGATAATAAAAGTTGGATTCCACCTTCTAACGAACTCACGATAATTATTATCAAAATAAATAGAGCAACCCAAACTTAAAAACCCATTTCAACGTGCGTATACTTCGAATAGCATCATACCCTATTAATGGGTGCACACATCGGTGGCAAATTATGCTGTGCAAGTTGGACCTGGGTCCAAAACTACGTCGTTTTTGTCTTTTTTTTTTTTTTTTTTTTAAATTAGTAAACATGTTGCTGAATATAAAGTTGTCCAAAAATGTGTGAATGTAGAGGTTTCAAAGTGTGAATGTAGATTATAGAAATCGTGAATGTAGATTTATGATTGTGTGAATGTAGAGTTGCCTAGAAATGTGTGAATGCGGAGGTTTCAAATTGTGAATATGTAGTATAGAAATCGTGAATGTAGAGTTATGCATGTGTGAATCTGTAATAGAGTTAAGAAGTTCTAGCAACTTATAGCCCTGTAATGTGTGAATGTGGAGTATATATATGACCTGTGAATATAGAGTTTTGAATGTGTGAATGCATAACAGTGGTAATATAGTTACTAAACATATAATCCTGTAATGTGTGAATGTGGAGTTTACAAATTGTGAATATAGAGTATATTGTATGTGAATGTAGACCCAGGTCCACCTTGCAAGGTGGACCCAAGGTGGACCCAAGGTGGACCTGGGTCCACGGCATAAAAACCCCGATTATTCTCAGTTGTTATACAGTGGACCATGGTCCACATATTGTTGTAGTGTAGACCATGATCGTCGAATGAAATTAAAGTGCTGTTACTATAATAGAACTAGTGTGTGGGAAATGAAACTAAAGAATAGAACTCACTATTGTCAAATGAAATGTAGTATTTTTTTGGGTAAATTTACAGTCTAGCCTAGGGGAAATCATCACTTATGGGAATTGAACCCGGGTTCTCCCAAAATTCCTCCTTTCAAAGAGAGCTCACTTGCCACTTGAGCTATCCCATTAGATTAATGATACTTTAGTATTGCTATCATGAAACTAGTGCATGTGCGTGGAAAATATACTAAAATCCAGAGTCATATAATAACATATATTGTCAAATGACCCGAAGCGCAATGAAAATAATACTTCAACATTACTATAATTAAACTTGTGTGTAATGAAACAAAAAAAATAAAAATGAAACTAGTGTGAAGGAAAAATGTATATTATCAAATGAAACCATAGTAAAATTAAAATGATACTTTAGTATTACTATAATAAAACTAGTGTGAAGGAAAAATGTAACTCTAAAACACAACAATATTATCAAATGAAACTAAAATGTAATTAAAATGATACATACTTTACGATCCACGTTGCTAGCCCATTATTCTATCACTTGTTTATTGAAAAGAAATTGCATATTTGATCTTGTCAAATTGATGATGAACTCGTAAAAATATCATTTTAATCGTGGGATAAACAATAAAATTAATTCGAAAAATTAGAGGACATGAATACATGATTGCTTGGAGCCTTGGACGGCTCTTATACTCTTCTATGATCCGTTGCTTTCATCGTGGACCATCTCGAAAGTAACATCGTACAATAGATGGTCAATGTGTAATGTACTAAAGTGATGAAAAAGATTCTATCGACGGTTACTACAACCAAAAATGGTGCCCCAAAGACATATTCAATTTTTCCTTATTTTCTTGAAGATTCTACGAAACCATAAACTTGTGTCCTCACTATTAATTTTTACATTTTATTTATTTGTTTTCGTTCATGATACAATATTTTAATATGAGAAATTGCTAATAATTTGACTTTAAATTAATTAGAGAAAAAAATATGATTGTTATACATCAAAATTTAAAGAGAAATCATGATTGACAATAAAAGATAACGCCTATAACAAAATAATGAGTTAATATCATCTTGGTCTTTTGAGTATAGTAGTTTTAACACATTTAGTCTTAAAATTTTAAATTGATCATATGTGATTCTTTGACTTTCAAACTATTATCATTCGTAGCCTAAATTAACACTCAATGGTCCTTCAACTATCAACTTTTAACCAGTTGCGATCCTTCTTGGCGGACCACGACTAGTTACATTTTGAAAGTTGAACCATTGGTGGTTAACTTAAACCATGGATGATAACAATTTCAAAGTCGAATAATCACGAATGATTAATTTGAAAGTTTAAGACTAAACGTGGCAAAAATATTATATTCCGAGATCCCATTCCCATATGGCATTAACTTACAAAATAATCTAAATTACGTTAGCTGTAATGATAAAGATACATATATGTGTACTACCTTTTGTATGTACATCAAATAAGCATAACGTGCACAACAAGAAAACCCAAGTTTGAAAAAAGTGGTTGAGTGGATAAAACATAATTTACTATACGTATATGTTAGGTATGAAGTGTAATAGTTTTTATTAACCAAATTGTAATTTTTATCAGCCCCCTTATTTTTTGAGTCTAGAAGTACAATCTCCAAAGTCCAAGTCTAAGTCAAAGTCATACGAAATTGAGGAGAATTAGACTTACTCAGCATATTGTTATTTATTAATTATAGGCTGTGAAAATCATTAAAAGATGAAATGGAAGAATGGACAAGGAACGCACAGCATGGTTTGAAACCCAAGATCAACATTTTATTTGGATAACATGCGGATGACTCAACGGGGAAAAAGGGAGACACTGGCTTGAATTAATTTATTTAAGAAGGAGAATAAAGAATGTTTGAAAAGAATATTAACTAATAATGAGTTAATATGGAGTGATGGAGAATACTTAGCATGTATTAGAAGGTCCAATGTTTGAATCCTTATGTATGGGATGACACTTTGTTTCCGACTGGAAAGTCAAAGGGAAAAATGGTAATTTAATTTTTTGCTAACAAAAATTCAATCGAAAATTAAAATTTTGGAATAAAATTGAAGCCAAAATTAAATTTAATTTTGGGATAATACTTCAAAAATCCAAAATTAATTTTTGGAGGCAAATTTCAAATTAAGCAAGAGAAGACCAACTTGGAGGTGTCGGTGTATTTTTCGGTGATATAATTTATGCTCAAGTAAGAGTCACCGGAGGAAATATTTTGGAGAGATCAACTTGACATATCAGAAGAAGAAATTGCAAAGTCAAGTGTTCACACTTGAAAAGTCAAAATTAGGAGGCTATCTTGATAAGGAAATTCAATTTAAGATCTGAGAAGACAATTGGACGAATGTGCTACCTACAATTTGAGTAATGACAAAGGCCAATTTTCAAATTCATCTGACAATGGCCATGAAGAGCTTTAGAACAAGTTGACAAATTATTTCAAGATTCAAAATGGACGATCAAGATTGGAAGATCTACAACGGGTAGATAGCTTCTTCAAGCTATAAATACCCATGTAAGACTTGAAGACAAGCACCTCTCTCACCTCTCTTAACCTCTCCACATCATAACATCTGAGCAAATCTAGAGCTATTATTTCGAAAGAGAGAGCAGACAAATATTGGAGAATGCAAGTATTGAGCTGATTAGAAAAATTCAAGTCTGAGAGATAAGAAGAAAAATACTTCTTTGTAAAATCCATATCTACTATAAGTAGAGAAAGGGAGAGTAGCAAGTGAGGCTTGTAAAATCCTAGTTGAGTATAGCTTTGTGCGACATACTCGGTGGAGTGTAGCTTTGTGCGAGACACTCGGAAGGAGCGTGGCTTTGTGCGAGACGCTCGGGAGCGTAGCTGGGTGCGAGACATTCGGGAGTATAGCTTTGTGCGACATACTCGGATGAGTGTAGCTTTGTGCGGAGACACTCGGAAGACTAAGTGTAGCTGGGTGCAAAACACTTGGTTGGTGTAGGAGCGTAGCTGGGTGCGAGATGCTCGGGAGCGTGGTTTTTTGCGAGGCGCTCGGGATTGAGTGTAGCTTTGTGCAAGACACTCGGGAAGTGTCGGGTTGGCACTGTTCACTATTGTATCTCGGTGATTGAAGATAGTGAAAATCTTCCTTGGAGTGAAAGGAAGAAAGTGGAGTAGGAGAATTACACCATCTCCGAACCACTATAAATCTCTCTGTCTCTTTACTTTACTTGCATCATATTTACTCTTGCATGCATATTTTGTACTAACCCACTTACTGATTTATTCATCTGCGTCTTGCAAGTGCTACGTGTGCATGCGTAGCATTCCATTGCATATTTTATTATAAGTCTTCATATCACAAGTGCATGTACTGAGCATTTCAATTTCCTAGAGCTTATTCACTATTCATGCACTATTCACTCACTATTCCTTACTATTCACATTTACTTTTTAGTAAGGAATTCCTACTGATTCATACAAATCCATTTACTATTCCCTCTTTATTTATCATCTAGGTTTGCTTTTGCATGCGATATACCTCTTCATATCTGATCAATTTATTTATAGCACTTTACGTATTATTATTCCGCTACGAACTCTAACTTGGTCATTTGCTTTATGCTTGTTACCTAAAGTTGAAATTACCAAAGTGTTATAATTTTTGAAATTATTGAAAAGTCTATTCACCCCCCCCTCTCCCCTCTAGACTTTTCCCACCCTATCGGGACCAACAATATACTTAAGGATGGAGCCAAAAATTCGACTAAGTTGGGGAGAAATTTAAATTACGTTAAAAAATTTAATGACAAAATATCAAATTACCATAATAAGGTTAAAATACAAAATACATTATAAATTACAATAGAATGTTTCTGATAGATTATATGATAGTTATGGTTGAAGCAAAAAATATACTTGAGTGGTGGTGAAAATATCAAATATTTATGAGAATATGAAACATAATCAATTAGATAATAAAATAATTTGAATAACACTATATTCATAAATACTTTTTAATTTTAATTTCTAAGGTAGACTAAACAAATATTTAATTAATCTTGTGAAGGAATGAAAGAGATAAAATAAGAATAACGGGCTGTTTGGTTCACGGAATAGGCAGGGAATGATATAGCATTCCCAGTAATAGCCTATTCCATTGTTTGGTAAGCATTTGTATTCCCAGGAACAACTGGGAATAGCTATTACTAGCACCCCCTAGTATTATCCTATTACTGACCTCTCAAGAATATGTATTTTATTTTCTTTTCTTTTTTGCCCTTTTTTAAACCTAAATTTTTTACGCTCACTTTTCTCTCTATCATCGCATCGCATCGCAACATCTTTCTCTCTGTTAGCATCTCACTTCCATCATTGCAAATTGAAATTCTTCTTCAAGGTATTCTTCTAAACTTCTCTTTTTTTAACAAATTATTTATTTATATATATAAATATATTAAAAAAAAAAAGCTGTTGCAGTTGCGGCGCGATGCCGCAGCAATATATAACAAATATACTATTGCGGCACTGCGTCGCAGCCGCAACAGGTTATATATATATATATATATATATATATATATATATATATATATATATATATATATATATATGCTAGGGTTTATTGTTATATATTTTTATTATAATTTCTATGTGAATATATGTGCTTTTGATACATTATTTATGAGTTATTATTATAGTTTTGAGTACTGTAAGGTTTAAATTTAATTTGTAGTTGTGGCTCGGTTGCATTTAATAACTCGTACTGAAAGAAGGAAAAGATGTGTAGCTGTGTTGCGTGTGTGGTTGGATATGTGTGCTTCTGTGAGTTTATTATTTATAATGATGATATATGTCTACCTTGACAATTTTGTG